>NC_057812.1:249098970-249232415 GCF_018294505.1 Triticum aestivum
GAAGGAAACAAGGAAAGAGGGGGGGGGGCTAGCCTAGAGTCCTCCTAGGACTCGGCCTAGAGCGAGGCGGCGGCCTGGCGGCTGCCTGGCGCAGGGGCGCAGGGGCGCAGGGGCTGGGGCCTGGCCGGCCGGCCTGCTGGCTGGGCCTTGGCCCAAGGCGCTGCGAAGATTTTTTTTTTAAATTGATTCCGCGCAGAAAAATACAGAAAAGAAAATCTAAACGGGCTCCAAAAATTCTAAAGTAAATTTTCCCCGACTCCTAAAAATGAGTCAAACAAAATGAACTTTACTCCGGACCTAAAATGCAAATTTTGAAAACGCGCATTTTTTCCTATCCAAATAAAAAGCAAACAAAACTCCGGCAAAACCAAAATTTGATTTATTTATTAAATCTTCATTTTTTCCTCAATTTTGGGAAAGTCATATTATTCCCTCTCTTATATTTTTGATATCGGAAAATTATTGAAGATGAAATAAATAAATCAAATGATCCTCTTATCAAATTCGAGAAAACTCTCAAATATGAAAATAACGAAATCTCCAACTCTCTCCGAAGGTCCTTGAGTTGCGTGAAATTTCTAGGATCAACCAAAATGCAAGAAAAATATGTTATGCATGATGATCTAGTGTATAACATTCCAAATTGCAAATTTGGGATGTTACACTAGCGGTGCATCAAGGACATAATTCTTCTATGCAACAATGAGGATAAACCTCAGATCATGGATCCAATCCGCATCATTGCTACTAACATCTTTCAACACAATTTTCTCTAGGAACATATCAAAATAAACACAGGGAAGCAACAACGCGAGCTATTGATCTACAACATAATTTGCAAAATACTACCAGGACTAAGTTCATGATAAATTTAATTTCAATTAATCATATTACTTAAGAACTCCCACTTAGATAGACATCCCTCTAATCCTCTAAGTGATCACGTGATCCAAATAAACTAAACCATGTCCGATCATCACGTGAGATGGAGTAGTTTCATTGGTGAACATCACTATGCTGATCATATCTACTATATGATTCACGCTCGACCTTTCGGTCTCAGTGTTCCGAGGCCATATCTGTATATGCTTGGCACGTCAAGTATAACCTGAGTATTCCCCGTGTGCAACTGTTTTGCACCCGTTGTATTTGAACATAGAGCCTATCACACCCGATCATCACGTGGTGTCTCAGCACGAAGAACTTTCGCAACGGTGCATACTCAGGGAGAACACTTCTTGATAATTAGTGAGAGATCATCTTATAATGCCACCGTCAATCAAAGCAAGATAAGATGCATAAAAGATAAACATCACATGCAATCAATATAAGTGATATGATATGGCCATCATCATCTTGTGCTTGTGATCTCCATCTCCGAAGCACCGTCGTGATCACCATCATCACCGGCGCGACACCTTGATCTCCATCGTAGCATCGTTGTCGTCTCGTCAATCTTATGCTTCCACGACTATCGCTACCGCTTAGTGATAAAGTAAAGCATTACAGCATGATTGCATTGCATACAATAAAGCGACAACCATATGGCTCCTGCCAGTTGCCGATAACTCGGTTAAAAAACATGATCATCTCATACAATAAAATTTAGCATCATGTCTTGACCATATCACATCACAACATTCCCTGCAAAAACAAGTTAGACGTCCTCTACTTTTTTGTTGCAAGTTTTACGTGGCTGCTACGGGCTTAAGAAAGAACCAATCTTACCTACGCATCAAAACCACAACGATAGTTTGTCAAGTTGGTGCTGTTTTAACCTTCACAAGGACCGGGCGTAGCCACACTCGGTTCAACTAAAGTTGGAGAAACTGTCACCCGCAAGCCACCTATGTGCAAAGCACGTCGGGAGAACCGGTCTCGCGTAAGCGTACGCGTAATGTCGGTCCGGGCCGCTTTGTCCAACAATACCGCCGAACCAAAGTATGACATGCTGGTAAGCAGTATGACTTATATCTCCCACAACTCACTTGTGTTCTACTCGTGCATATAACATCAACATATAAAACCTAGGCTCTGATGCCACTGTTGGGTTACGTAGTAATTTCAAAAAAATTCCTACGCACACGCAAGATCATGGTGATGCATAGCAACGAGAGGGGGAGAGTGTGATCTATGTACCCTTGTAGATCGACAACGGAAGCGTTAATTTGGTTGATGTAGTCGTACGTCTCCACGGCCCGACCGATCAAGCACCGAAACTACGGCACCTCCGAGTTCTAGCACACGTTCAGCTCGATGACGATCCCCGGACTCCGATCCAGCAAAGTGTCGGGGAAGAGTTCCGTCAGCACGACGGCGTGGTGACGATCTTGATGTACTACCGTTGTAGAGCTTCGCCTAAGCACCGCTAGAATATTATCGAGGACTATGGTGGAAGGGGGCACCGCACACGGCTAAGAATATGATCACGTGGATCAACTTGTGTCTCTAGGGGTGCCCCTTGCCTCCGTATATAAAGGCTCAAGGGGGGGCGGCCGGCCAAGAGGAGGCGCGCCAGGAGGAGTCCTACTCCGTCCGGGAGTAGGACTCCCTCCCTTTCCTAGTTGGAATAGGATTCGCGGAGGGGGGGAAAAGAGGAGAGAGAGGAGGAAGGGGGGCCAGCCCCCTCTCCTTGTCCTATTCGGACCAAGGGGGGAGGGGCGTGCGGCCCATCTCTGGCCACCTCTCCTCTCTTCCACTAAGGCCCACTAAGGCCCATATACCTCCCGGGGGTTCCGGTAACCTCCCGGTACTCCGGTAAAATCCCGATTTCACCCGGAACACTTCCGATATCCAAACATAGGCTTCCAATATATCAATCTTTATGTCTCGACCATTTCGAGACTCCTCGTCATGTCCGTGATCACATCCGGGACTCCGAACAAACTTCGGTACATCATAAACTCATAATATAATTGTCATCGAAACCTTAAGCGTGCGGACCCTACGGGTTCGAGAACAATGTAGACATGACCGAGACACGTCTCCGGTCAATAACCAATAGCGGAACCTGGATGCTCATATTGGCTCCTACATATTCTACAAAGATCTTTCATCGGTCAGACCGCATAACAACATACGTTGTTCCCTTTGTCATCGGTATGTTACTTGCCCGAGATTCGATCGTCGGTATCCCATACCTAGTTCAATCTAGTTACTGGCAAGTCTCTTTACTCGTTCCATAATACATCATCCCGCAACTAACTCATTAGTTGCAATGCTTGCAAGGCTTCAGTGATGTGCATTACTGAGAGGGCCCAGAAATACCTCTCCGACAATTGGAGTGACAAATCCTAATCTCGAAATATGCCAACCCAACATGTACCTTTGGAGACACCTGTAGAGCTCCTTTATAATCACCCAGTTACGTTGTGACGTTTGGTAGCACACAAAGTGTTCCTCCGGCAAACGGGAGTTGCATAATCTCATAGTCATAGGAACATGTATAAGTCATGAAGAAAGCAATAGCAACATACTAAACGATCGGGTGGTAAGCTAATGGAATGGGTCATGTCAATCAGATCATTCAACTAATGATGTGATCCCGTTAATCAAATGACAACTCTTTGTCCATGGTTAGGAAACATAACCATCTTTGGTTAACGAGCTAGTCAAGTAGAGGCATACTAGTGACACTCTGTTTGTCTATGTATTCACACATGTATTATGTTTCCAGTTAATACAATTCTAGCATGAATAATAAACTTTTATCATGATATAAGGAAATAAATAATATCTTTATTATTGCCTCTAGGGCATATTTCCTTCATGGTCATGATCCATTTTCGCCACACAAGAATGCTCTCATCATGCACAACCCCGATGACAAACCAAGCAATTGTTTCATACTTTAGTAATCTCAAACTTTTTTCAACTTTCACGCAATACATGAGCGTGAGCCATGGATATAGCACTATGGGTGGAATAGAATATAATGAGGGGGTTATGTGGAGAAGACAAAAGGAGAAAGTCTCACATCGACGCGGCTAATCAATGGGCTAGGGAGATGCCCATCAATTAATGTCAATGCAAGGAGTAGGGATTGGCATGCAACGGATGCACTAGAGCTATAAATGTATGAAAGCTCAACAAAAGAAACTAAGTGGGTGTGCATCCAACTTGCTTGCTCACGAAGACCTAGGGCACTTGAGGAGGCCCATTGTTGGAATATACAAGCCAAGTTCTATAATGAAAATTTCCCACTAGCATATGAAAGTGACAAAACAAGAGACTCTCTATCATGAAGATCATGGTACTACTTTGAAGCATAAGTTTGGGAAAAAAGGATAGTAGCATTGTCCCTTTTATTTTTTTATTTGGCCTTTATTTTTTTGGCCTTTCTCTTTTTTTGGGACAATGCTCTATTAATGATGATCATCAAACTTCTATTTGTTTACAACTCGATACTAGAACAAAGTATGACTCTATATGAATGCCTCCGGTGGTGTATCGGGATCGGCAATGAATCAAGAGTGTCATGTATGATAAATTATGCATGGTGGCCTGGCCACAAATACGATGTCAACTACATGATCATGCAAGGCAATATGACAATGATGATGTGTGTCATGATGAACGGAACGGTGGAAAGTTGCATGGCAATATATCTCGGAATGGCTATGGAAATGCCATAATAGGTAGGTATGGTGGCTGTTTTGAGGAAGATATAAGGAGGTTTATTTGTGACACAGCGTGTCATATCACGGGGTTTGGATGCACCGGCGAAGTTTGCACCAACTCTCAAGGTGAGAAAGGGCAATGCATGGTACCAAAGAGGCTAGCAATGATGGAAAGGTGAAAGTGCGTATAATCCATGGACTCAACATTAGTCATAAAGAACTCACATACTTATTGCAAAAATCTACAAGTCATCAAAAACCAAGTATTACGCGCATGCTCCTAGGGGGATAGATTGGTTGGAAAAGACCATCGCTCGTCCCCGACCGCCACTCATAAGGAAGACAATCAAATAACACCTCATGTTTCAAATTTGTTACACAACATTTACCATACGTGAATGCTACGGGACTTGCAAACTTCAACACAAGTATTCCTCAAATTCACAACTACTCAACTAGCACAACTTTGATATCACTATCTCCATATCTCAAAACAATCATCAAGTATCAAACTTCTCTTAGTATTCAATGCACTTATATGAAAGTTTTTATTATTCCTAAAAAGAAAATTACCATGTAGTTCTAAAGGAATCTCAAAATAATATAGGTGAAGCATGAGAGATCAATTATTTCTATAAAATAAAACCACCACCGTGCTCTAAAAGGATATAAGTGAAGCACTAGAGCAAATGACAAACTACTCCGAAAGATATAAGTGAAGATCAATGAGTAGTCAAATAATTATGCAACTATGTGAAGACTCTCTAACATTTAAGAATTTCAGATCTTGGTATTTTATTTAAGCAGCAAGAAAAACTAAATAAAATAAAATGACGCTCCAAGCAAAACACATATCATGTGGTAAATAAAATATAGCTCCAAGTAAAGTTACCGATGAACGAAGACGAAAGAGGGGATGCCTTCCAGGGCGTCCCCAAGCTGAGGCTCTTGGTTGTCCTTGAATATTACCTTGGGGTGCCTTGGGAATACCCAAGCTTAGGCTCTTGCCACTCCTTATTCCATAATCCATTGAATCTTTACCCAAAACTTGAAAACTTCACAACACAAAACTTAACAGAAAACTCGTAAGCTCCGTCAGCGAAAGAAAACAAAACACCACTTTAAAGTACTATAATGAACTCATTACTTATTTATATTGGTGTTAATCCTAATGGGTTCCAACTTCTCTATGGTTCATACCCTCCGATACTACTCATAGATTCATCAAAATAAGCAAACAACACATAGAAAATAGAATCTGTCAAAAACAGAACAGTCTGTAGTAATCTGGATCAAACGTATACTTATGGAACCCCAAAAATTCTAAAATAAATTTCTGGACGTGAGGAATTTATCTATTAATCATATTCAAAAATAATTAACTAAATATCACTATCAAAATAAAAATGGCAGCAATTCTCGTGAGCGCTAAAGTTTCTGTTTGTTTACAGCATGATCGCAAAGACTTTCCCCAAGTCTTCCCAAAGGTTCTACTTGGCACAAACACTAATTAAACATAAAAACTCAATCATAACAGAGGCTAGATAAATTATTTATTACTAAACTAGAACAAAAATCAAGGAACAAAAATAAAATTGGGTTGCCTCCCAACAAGCGCTATCGTTTAATGCCCCTAGCTAGGCATGGTGATTTGAACGATGCTCACATAAAAGATAAGAATTGTAACATAAAAAGAGCATCATGAAGAATATGACTAGCACATTTAAGTCTAACCCACTTCCTGTGCATAGGGATTTTTTAAGCAAGCAACTTGTGGGAACAAGAATCAACTTGCATAGGAAGGTAAAACAAGGATAACTTCAAGATTTTCAACACATAGAGAGGAAACTTGATATTATTGCAATTCCTACAAGCATATGTTCCTCCCTCATAATAAATTTCAGTAGCATCATGAATGAATTAAACAATATAGCTATCACTTAAAGCATTATTTTCATGATGCATAAGCATAGAATTTTTATTACTCTCCACATAAGCAAATTTCTTCTTATTCGGAATAGTGGGAGTATCATAAGAGACTCGAATACTATAAATTGTTTCCATATTAAAAGAGTAATGTTCAGAAAAAGGGTAATCATAATCATGACAAGTTTTATAAATATAATCATCACTACTTTTTATAGCATATGCATCATCACAATAATTATCATAAATAGCAACTTTGTTCTCATCATAATCAATTGAAACCTTTTCCAAGATAGTGGAATCATCACTAAATAAAGTCATGACCTCTCCAAATCCACCTTCATAATTATCATAATAAGATTCAACATCCTCCAAAATAGTGGGATCTTTACTTCCTAAAGTTGACACTCTTCCAAACCCACTTTCATCAATATAATCATCATAAGTAGGAGGCATGCTATCATCATTATAAATTTACATATCAAAACTTGGGGGACAAAAAATATCATCTTCATCAAACATATCTTCCCCAAGCTTGTGGCTTTGCATATCATTAGCATCATGGATATTCAAGGAATTCATACTAACAACATTGCAATCATGCTCATCATTCAAATATTTAGGTGCCAAACATTCTAATGCATTCTTCTTCTAACACTTTGGCACAATTTTCCTTTCCATCATACTCACGAAAGATATTAAAAAGATGAAGCGTATGAGGCAAACTCAATTCCATATTTTTTTGTAGTTTTCTTTTATAAACTAAACTAGTGCTAAAACAAGAAACAAAAAGATTCGATTGCAAGATCTAAAGATATACCGTCAAGTGCTAACCTCCCCGGCAACGGCACCAGAAAAGAGCTTGATGTCTACTACACAACCTTATTCTTGTAGACGTTGTTGGGCCTCCAAGTGCGGAGGTTTGTAGGACAGTAGCAAATTTCCCTCAAGTGGATGACCTAAGGTTTATCAATCCGTAGGAGGCTTAGTATGAAGATGGTCTCTCTCAAACAACCCTACAACCAAATAACAAAGAGTCTCTTGTGTCTCCAACACACCCAATACAATGGTAAATTGTATAGGTGCACTAGTTCGGCGAAGAGATGGTGATACAAGTGGTATATGGATGGTAGATAAATGTTTTTGTAATATGAAAATATAAAAACAGCAAGGTAACTAGTGGTAAAAGTGAGCACAAATGGTATTGCAATGCGTTGAAACAAGGCCTAGGGTTCATACTTTCACTAGTGCAAGTTCTCTCAACAATAATAACATAATTGGATCATATAGCTATCCCTCAACATGCAACGAAGAGTCACTCCAAAGTCACTAATAGCGGAGAACAAACAAAGAGATTATGGTAGGGTACGAAACCACCTCAAAGTTATCCTTTCTGATCGATCTATTCAAGAGTCCGTAGTAAAATAACACGAAGCTATTCTTTCCGTTCAATCTATCCTAGAGTTCGTACTAGAATAACACCTTAAGACACAAATCAACCAAAACGCTAATGTCACCTAGATACTCATGTCACCTCTAAGTATCCGTGGGTATGATTATACGATATGCATCACACAATCTCAGATTCATCTATTCAAACCAACACAAAGTACTTCAAAGAGTGCCCCAAAGATTCTACCGGAGAGTCAAGACGAAAACGTGTGCCAGCCCCTATGCATAGGTTCATGGGCGGAACCCGCAAGTTGATCGCCAAAACATACATCAAGTGGATCAATAGAATACCCCATTGTCACCATGGGTATCCCACGCAAGACATACATCAAGTGTTCTCAAATCCTTAAAGACTCAATCCGATAAGATAACTTCAAAGGGAAAACTCAATCCATTACAAGAGAGTAGAGGGGGAGAAAAATCATAAGATCCAACTGTAATAGCAAAGCTCGCAATACATCAATATCGTATCACCTCAAGAACACGAGAGAGAGAGAGAGAGATCAAACACATAGCTACTGGTACATACCCTCGGCCCCGAGGGAGAACTACTCCCTCCTCGTCATGGAGAGCACCTGTATGATGAAGATGGCCACCGGAGAGGGATTCCCCCCTCCGGCAGGCTGCCGGAATGGGTCTAGATTGGTTTTGGTGGCTACGGAGGCTTCTGGCGGCGGAACTCCCGATCTATTGTGCTCCCCGAAGGTTTTAGGGTATATGGATATATATAGGCGAAAGAAGTCGGTCAGGAGAGCCACGAGGGGCCCACGAGGGTGGAGGGCACTCCCAGGGGGTGGGCGCGCCCCCCTGCCTCGTGCTCTCCTCGTTGATCCCCTGACGTGCACTCCAAGTCTCCCGGATTGCTTTCTTTCCAAAAATAACTCTCCTGAAGGTTTCATTCCGTTTGGACTCCATTTGATATTCCTTTTCTTCGAAGCACTGAAACAAGGGAAAAAACAGAAACTGGCACTGGGCTCTGGGTTAATATGTTAGTCCCAAAAATAATATAAAAGTGCATAATAATGCCCATAAACATCCAAAACAGATAATATAATAGCATGTAACAATAAAAAATTATAGATACGTTGGAGACGTATCACCTACCCCCATGCTCATCAGCAGAATGGATCAGCTGAGAGAAAACACCACCACATCGTTGAAGTTGGACTTGCTCTTCTTGCAAACTCCTCTATGCCATTAAAATATTGGGATGAGGCTTTTCTTGCTGCCACATATCTCATCAATTTACTTCCCAGTAGTGTTATCAATTTTGAAACCCCCTATGAACGCCTTTTTCACAAAAAGCCTACCTAAAACTCTCTCCGTGTGTTTGGATGCGCCTGTTGGCCAAATCTTCGCCCATATAATTCTCGCAAGCTTTCCTTTCGCTCCAAACAATGTGTCTTCTTAGGCTACAGTCTGCGTCATAAGGGGGTCAAATGTCTTGATATATCTACAGGTCCCATATGCATTTCCCGAGATGTCATCTTCGATGAGAATGTGTTTCCATTTGCGTCTCTCCATCCAAATGCAGGCGCCCTCCTCCGGAAGGAAATCTTGCTCCTTCCTGAACATCTCCATCCATCCACTTCCTTTGATCACAGGGGCAATAATGGCAATGACCAAAGTAATGTGACTAATATTTGTACTGCTCACACACCCTCTCTAGATGATGCAGGATTTGTGGACGATTATACAGGGCAAAATTTGGAACAAAATGATCCAGAATAAATGGCAAATGATGAATATATGGAAGAAAATGAGTCCATATCGCATGTCACGCTACAGGACAACAACACGGGATCCGGTGCTGATCCAGGCACGCGATCTGGAGGAGATACGAGCGCGCAGTCCCATGAGGAAATCAGCGCCTGATCTGGTGCTGATGCATGCGCAGAGGAGATAACGCGCAGCAGCACCCGCCAACGTCACAGCGCCACATCAACATCGAGTCCCGTGCGGTCGCCTGGCCCAGTCCATAGCGGATCCCGTCTGGGCGGGTGCACAAACCGTCAAGCGGCGGCAACCAATACCAGGCTGCCACGTCGCCTGGCACTGCATCGCCACTCGCGCGCACGGAGCAGCCAATCCAGTCTGGGTCTGCGCCCGGTCCAGTGGGCTCGCATGGGCCCGTGTAGTCACTGTCCAATAGTGGGCATTCGCCTGCTGGTTCTGAGGATTCGGCACATGTGTCTGGCGTGTGAAAGTGCAACTATCCCTAGGTGGTTTTGGTAATTCCTAACAACATATAGCTCATTGAGCTAATGCTATTCCAAGATTAATATTTCAGGAAAAGCTCAATGAATGGCATGGCATGGATGAGGAAAGTGGGCCCCTCAAAATATGAAGGACAAAAAGATTGGCTCAAGCTCAAAGCTCAAGACTCTACATTTTATATTTTAGTGATCCAAGATCACATTGAGTCTATAGGAAAAGCCAATACTATCAAGGAGGGATGAGGTGTTATTTAATGAGGTTCTTGCTTCATAGTGCTTAGTGATATGCTCCAAAACCCTCAACTACCTTCCCACATCCACATATGACCTAAACCAAAAGTCAAACTCAGCCCCACCAATTCTCTCTATCCGGCGCCACCGAGTTTCAAATGTCATAGCCACTGCCACAAACCCTAGGCAATCGATAGGGATCTCGGTCACACCGAGATGGGGTTGTAATCTCTCTATTTCCCTTCGTAACGTTTCAGTCCTACCGAGATGAGCGATCGGTCCCACTGAGATTGCAATGTAAACTCTCTATTTCTCTTTTGTAACATTTCGGTCCCACCGAAATGAGCAATCGGTCCCACCAAGTTTACCTGACCAACTCTCTGGTTAGCTTATTACCAAAATCGGTCCCACCGAGTGTGTGTAATCGGTCACACCGAGATTACGTTATGCCCTAACCCTAACCATATCGGTCCTACCGAGTTGCATCTCAGTCCCACCGAAAATCCTAACGGTCACTAGGTTTGCTGAATCGGTCTGACCGAGTTTCTCCATTCGGTCTCACCGAGATTGGTAAATTGTGTGTGACGGTTAGTTTTTGTATGGAGGCTATATATACCCCTCCACCCACTCTTCATTCGTGGAGAGAGCCATCAGAACATACCTACACTTCCAATACACATTTTCTGAGAAAGAACCACCTACTCATGTGTTGAGGCCAAGATATTCCATTCCCACCATATGAATCTTGATCTCTAGCCTTCCCCAAGTTGCTTTCCACTCAAATCTTCTTTCCACCAAATCCATATCCTGTGAGAGAGAGTTGAGTGTTGGGGAGACTATCATTTGAAGCACAAGAGCAAGGAGTTCATCATCAACACACCATTTGTTACTTCTTGGAGAGTGGTGTCTCCTAGATTGGCTAGGTGTCACTTGGGAGCCTCCGACAAAGATTGTGGAGTTGAACCAAGGAGTTTGTAAGGGCAAGGAGATCGCCTACTTCGTGAAGATCTACCGCTAGTGAGGCAAGTCCTTCGTGGGCGATGGCCATGATGGGATAGACAAGGTTGCTTCTTCGTGGACCCTTCGTGGGTGGAGCCCTCCGTGGACTCGCGCAACCGTTACCCTTCGTGGGTTGAAGTCTCCATCAACGTGGATGTACGATAGCACCACCTATCGGAACCACGACAAAAACATCGTGTCTCCAATTGCGTTTGAATTCTCCAAACCCTTCCCTTTACATTCTTGCAAGTTGCATGCTTTATTTTCCGCTGCTCATAGACTCTTTGCATGCTTGCTTGAATTGTGTTAAGATTGCTTGACTTGTGCTAAGATAGCTAAAATCTGCCAAAGACTAAAATTGGGAGAAGGATAGATTTTTATTTGGTCAAGTAGTCTAATCACCCCCCCTCTAGACATACTTTCGATCCTACAAGTGGTATCAGAGCTTTGGTCTCCATTTGCTTTGATTTCCATACCTTTTGGTGGTCATAGCCTTGGTTTCACAACCTAGGAGAGTATGGCGTCTAGCGAGGGAAATTATCACCGTAGAGGTCCTTACTTTGATGGTACTAATTTTGCTAGTTGGAAGCATAAGATGAAAATGCATATTCTTGGACATAACCCCGCCGTTTGGGCTATTGTGTGTGTTGGCTTGCAAGGTGAATTCTTTGATGGGAGAGAACCGAATCGTGAAGCTACCGCGGATGAGTTGAAAATGCTACAGTATAATGCTCAAGCTTGTGATATCCTCTTCAACGGATTGTGCCTCAAAGAATTCAACAAAATCAGCCATCTTGAGAATGCGAAGGAAATTTGGGATACTTTGATTGACATGCATGAAGGTACCGACTCAGTCAAGGAATCCAAGTTGGATGTGCTTCAAAGTCAACTTGACAAGTTCAAAATGAAGGATGGTGAAGGTGTCGCTGAAATGTACTCTAGGCTTGCTCTTATCACAAATGAGATTGCCGGCTTAGGAAGTGAAGAGATGACCGACAAATTCATCATCAAGAAGATCCTAAGAGCCTTGGATGGAAAATGCGATACCGTATGCACATTGATCCAAATGATGCCAAATTACAAAGATCTCAAGCCAACGGAAGTCATTGGAAGAATTGTTGCTCATGAGATGTCACTCAAGGATAAGGAGGAGCTCCATAACAAGTCAAGTGGTGCTTACAAAGCCTCATGTGAAGCTCCCACATCATCAAGTGAGAAACAAACCTTCAATGAAGAATTGAGCCTAATGGTGAAGAACTTCAACAAGTTCTACAAGAGTAGAAGCAAGGAGAGAAGTTCCAAGTCAAGGTCCTACAATGACAAAAGATCTTCTAGTCGAGAGCGAAACTGCTACAATTGTGGAAGACCCGGACACTACTCCAATGAGTGTACGGCTCCCCACAAGAGAAGAGAAGATTCTCCCAAAAGAAGAAGTAGAAGAGAAGAATCACCATCAAGGGAGAGAAGGAGTAGGGATGATCGATATGAACGAAGACACCCTCGAGAAGCAAGGATTCGGAAAGGAAGGACAAGTCATCAAGGAGCTACACAAAACGAAGACATCAAGCTCATGTTGGTGAATGGGTATCCGGCTCCGACTCCGACAATGACTCCGAGAGAAGCTATCACTCCGACTCCGAATATACTCAAGATGAAGGTGTTGCCGGACTAGCACTTGTGTCAACCAACTCCTACGACATATTTGATTCACCAAATGAAGGAATTGGAAGATGCTTCATGGCCAAAGGTCCAAAGGTATCACACCCCGAGTATGTTGATTTCAATAGTGATGAAGATGACTTGTTAGGTGATGATGAGTTACTTGTTGACAACTATAGTGATGAATACTATGATGAAACGAATGACAATGATAAGGAGAAGATTGAGTCTCTAACTAAAGAACTAAACACTCTTAAGTTAGCTCATGAAACTATCTTAGGAGATCATCGAGAACTTTTAAGGACTCATGAGAAATTACGTTTTGAAAAGCTCAACCTTGAGCAAGAGCATGAGTTCTTAAAGGCAATCAATGATGATCTTCGCAAGAAAAGTTCTTCTTACATTGCCAAGCGTTTACTCTTATCCACTTACATGCCTCAAGTCAAGTCTAGTAACAAGAACAAGAAAGATTCTTCCTCTAGTAGTAACAATAATCATGCTAAATCCAATGTTGTTGCTTCTAGTAGTTCTCTTGATTCCACTAATGATTCTCTTAGCCAAGTTACACTTGAGCAAGAAAATAGCTTATTGAAGGGAATTATAGAGAAAGGTGTTTACAAGAGCCTTGCCGGGAGTAAGCAATTCGAGGAAATTGTACGCAAGCAAGGAAGGCACCGGAAGAATCAAGGTATTGGTTTTGAACGAAAGTTCAATGCCAATGGAGTTGAGTGGGAAGAAGATCAATACCCCAAGACGAAGTTTGTTCCTCAACAAGAGAAGTATGATCCTACTTCATCCAAAGGGACACAAGCTCAAGATGATCTTCCACCACAAGACCACAAGCAAAAAGGCAAGGACAAGCTTCAAGAGGAAATTGATGCATTTGAAGAAGCTCCTAAGGCCTTGGTCAAGTGGGTTCCCAAGACTACATCAAGTTCCACTTCATCAAGTACAACTACAACTCCGAGGATTCCCATCAAGATGGTGTGGATCCCGAAGAAGAAGAACTAGAGAGTTCTTGAGGGTGACTCCGCCAATATACTTCACTCTTATCATTTTGGCAAGAACAAGTGCAATCAACTTCCACATCTTGCACTAGTTCAAGGAGTCACAAACCCTCTTGTTGGTAAGACAAGGGACAAGGTAACCTAAAGCTTTCATAGACATCATCTTGTGTGCATCACTCTATGTCTATGGATACCCTTGTTTGTTCCTTGTGGGACTAACCCGTGTAGGTATTGAAAGTGCAACTCACTCCAAAGGATAGCTCCAAATGATCTACATCAACATAGAGCATCCACATCTTCAACACCTACATGAAGTCATCATCGACAAAACCCAAGGTTAGTTCATCCCTCTTAGGGGGGATCTCACATCTAGGGGGAGCTTTACTCTAACAATTGAGTTAAAGCAACTCTAATGGTGTGAACACAACAACGCTTTATGTAAAAGTGGTAACCCCACTTGTGCTTAAACGATGAGTATGACCTATGATCAAATGTTCTCATTTGACTCCTAAGTCAATATACTCATATATAGATGACCTAGTCATCGCCAATTGCTTGATAGATGCTAGAATTGTTTGTGCATGCTTTGCCACATATTTCATTTGCCATTTTATTGTGTGAGCATGTTGGTTGCATAATTTACTCATTCGAGGACATCCACTTGTTGTTTTGATTGATTGGTTTCCTTTTCTTTTGGCCAAATGGATGGACAAGAATGCCTAAGAACCTTCTCTAGCTATCTATGCTTTTCTCGTCTCAAACTCTGTTCATGCTGCATCACAAAATTTGATCAAGTCAGATTCGAACCACTCTGTGTGAGGAGCACTCGGAGTCCCCCATTCGTCATAGACTTAAACTTCCCAAACTTCTTTGTGCGTTTCGGTCTGACCGATTCACCCATTTCGGTCATACCGAGATCTCTAAGTCGATCTAGGTTTTCAACCTCGGTGCAACCGATTCGAACTTTTCGGTCACACTGAGTTTCAGTAACTGCTTGCAGTTATGAATCTCGGTGCCACCGAGTTGTTCCACTCGGTCACACCGACAGGGTCGGGCTATATATATCCACGGGTCAAATTTTGGAAAACTTCCCGAACCTCCTCGACCCGCGCTTAGCCCGCTCTGCCTCCAGGGTGTCCGGATCGTCCTCCTCGTCGCCAGCCGCCTCCTATCGCTGGTCTCCGCCACTGTCAACGGGAATCATCCCCGCCGTTGCCGCCGTAGCGAGTTCATCATCGAACTAGGGTATGAACTCGATCACTGTGCTATCCCTATCTGATTCCTAGCACATTGTGTTTGCCATGTATCTTGCCATGATTGAGATCATTCTTATCCAGTCAAAACACTCCGTAGTTTAGTCGTGAATTGAAAATTTAGTGTTAGGTTTCCGCCGAAACCATCTCGGACCCATCGAGTTGTGGAACTCGGTACCACCGATTCGGCTCAGGCCATTGCACATGTGATTCTCGATCTGACCGAGAATTGCAAACCGGTGTGACCGAGTTCAGGACTTTGTGAAACCCTAGCAGTCTCGGTGCCACCAAACTGTGACTCGGTCTGACCGAGTTCACTAGTTTAGGTTCCAACAGCTGCTTCGGTATCACCGAGTTTACAGATCGGTTGATCCAAAATGCTTTCTGTGGAAAACTAAAACTAAGTTTTTGACTCATTCTTTTGCAAAAACCTCTGCATTTTGTGATGCTTATCCACTCTATCTCATCTATATCTATTCACAGGGTCTGCTGTCAGTGTTTGCAATATGTCTGATCAGAGTGACAGCCAGAACAAGTCAGAGGAGCAGGTTCACTTGAGTGAGGGCACTAGTCCCTCTAGCAGCTCAGATGATGGCAGCAGGAGCACCCCAAGCAACTTACCCAAAGCTGCCACCAGGGCCAGCAAGAAAAGAACTTCAGAGTCAGAGGATGAGGACTATGTGGCTGAGGAAGAAGAAACCACCTCAAAGAGAAAAGTCCTGAAGAAGGAATATGGCACAGCTGCTGCCACCAAGCCAGGCATGAAGCAAAAGGTTCCTGCCAAGAGAATTCCAATGTCTAAGGCCAGAGCATCTACTCAAGAGACTTTGGGATCTGCACCCAAAGAGCAGGTTGTGGCAGAGAAGAAGAGGAAAGAGAGGGTCAAGAAGACCACTGCCAGAGTGCTTGGGAGATCCTCAATCATGAGAGATTCTGAAGAGGAAGAGGAAGAAGATGTTGCACCAGCACCCAAAGCTCAGAAGCTTATGGGTGATGCCATCAGGGCAGGGGCTGTTCCATCTAAGCCTAAGACTGCTCCAAAGGCTGCAGCTCCAGCTCCAAAGCCAAAACCAAAGAGGAGCACCAGGAACATCCCTGCTGAGGAGAAGAACAAGGCCCCAGTGCCTGAAGCTGAAATGGAAGAAGAAGATGATGAGTCACATGTATTGAGGAAGCTGAAGCCAAAAATTCCAGATCACAATGATGCTCATCCAGTAGCTGAGAACATGAAGATAAGGAAGGACTCAGGTCTAAGGCTATGGAGAGAGTCTGATCCATATGCCACCAGGAGAAGGACTGCTGTGGACTACAGGTTCCATACAAAGGAACAACAGGACTTCTATGAGACAGTCTTGCTTGACAAGAAGCCCATAGTGTGTGACATGAGATGGGTCGACTGGGAGTACATCAGGGAGAATGATGAACATTATCCACGTGTGTATGACAGTTTCAAGGCGTGTGGAGTCGATGAGTTTGTGGCTCAGAAGCTCACAAAATGGAATGATGAGCTTATCATGCAGTTCTACTCCACAGCTCACTTCTACCCAGATGGAAGGATTGTCTGGATGTCTGAAGGTACTAGGTACCAGTCCACGGTTGCTGAATGGGCAAAGTTGATCAATGCTCCGAAAGAGAGTGAAGATGACTTGGATGTCTATGCCAACAAGAAGAAGGATCACAACTCCATGGCACACATGTACAAGGAGATCCCAGATGCTGCTCTTGAGACACATAAGTTTGGATCTGTACATTACCTTCTGTCAGGCTTGCCTACTATCAACTGGATCCTCAGGCACACTCTCTTGCCAAAGTCAGGTGATCACAAGATGATCAGAGGCCATGCAATAAACTTGCTTCATATCTTTGATGTCCCACAGAAGTTCAAAGTCATGAGCCTTATAGTTGAAACTATCAAGAGGACAGCTGCAGATCAGAAGAGGAGTTGTGGGTATGCCCCACAGATCCAGGAGCTGATCAACTCCAAGATGGGCACTGGCACATATCTGCTGGACAAGGAGCACATGCCTATCTATCCAGACTTTGAGGACAACCAAGTGGTGATGGATGAAAATGAACCATCTTCTGTGCACGCACAAGCCAAGAAGGAGAAGGCAAAGGCTGAAAAGGCTGCAAGGATGCCAACTACTGAAGAAGCATCTCAGTATCTTCTGAAGAGCAAGCAAGATCAGCTTGGCTACTTGATTGCCTCCACTCTGAGGATTGAGAAGGGACTGGCCACCCTGACTCAAAACCAGGAGAGCTTGGAGAGGATCGTGGAGCAAAAGTTCTATGACTTGGATGTGAAGGTAACTGAGATCCAGTCTGTTGTGGAGCAACTTCAGGATGATATGCAGGAGAGGAAGGGCAAGACAACCACTGATGCATTTGCCAGAGTGCCTAGAGCTCAGAGGTCTGCTGCAGTGCCTGTTCCAGACACCAGAGCCACTTCATCTGCACCAGCTACAGCTTCAGTGCCACCAGCTCCAGCACCTACTCCATCAGCTCCATCTACTTCGACTGAAGCCTTCGTTCTTGGAGTTATCCGGACACCACCACCTGAAGACCAAGCCTGAGAGACGATTTAGTGCTATGCATTTTCTAGGAACTTTTTGGTAACTTGTTGCCAAAGGGGGAGAAAAATGTATAGATCATAGGCTTCGAGAGAGAGCGTTGCTTTTTATTCTCTCTTGCTTTGGTGGTTGAACTTTATTTGCTTTGCTTGTTTGAGATACCTTTTGTCTATGTGATACTTGGATGATCATGTGTTTGATCATATGCTACTTAATGCTTGTTGGATGACATTATCATTTTATCCCTATATGATCATTCACTTTGCTTGGTGATGAGTGCATGTATTTAATTATTATCATTTTGAGCGCTCCACCAAGATGTATGTGACATGGAAGAGTAACCCATGAGCCTAATTCTCTGTGCATTTGCAGTCCAAAGCAAATCATAAACTATGCACAAATTTAGGGGGAGCTCTTGCTTTTCACATACTTCTCAAAGCGACAATGTTTTTCACTCTTATTATCATTTGTCGAAGCTTTGATCTATATGTTGTCATCAATTACCAAAAAGGGGGAGATTGAAAGTGCAACTATCCCTAGGTGGTTTTGGTAATTCCTAACAACATATAGCTCATTGAGCTAATGCTATTCCAAGATTAATATTTCAGGAAAAGCTCAATGAATGGCATGGCATGGATGAGGAAAGTGGACCCCTCAAAATACTAAGGACAAAAAGATTGGCTCAAGCTCAAAGCTCAAGACTCTACATTTTATATTTTAGTGATCCAAGATCACATTGAGTCTATAGGAAAAGCCAATACTATCAAGGAGGGATGAGGTGTTGTTTAATGAGGTTCTTGCTTCATAGTGCTTAGTGATATGCTCCAAAACCCTCAACTACCTTCCCACATCCACATATGACCTAAACCAAAAGTCAAACTCGGCCCCACCGATTCTTTCTATCCGGCGCCACCGAGTTTCAAATGTCATAGCCACTGCCACAAACCCTAGGCAAATCGGTCTCACCGATAGGGATCTCAGTCACACCGAGATGGGGTTGTAATCTCTCTGTTTCCCTTCGTAACGTTTCGGTCCTACCGAGATGAGCGATCGGTCCCACCGAGATTGCAATGTAAACTCTCTGTTTCTCTTTTGTAACATTTCGGTCCCACCGAAATGAGCGATCGGTACCATCGAGTTTACCTGACCAACTCTCTGGTTAGCTTATTACCAAAATCGGTCCCACCGAGTTTGTGTAATCGGTCACACCGAGATTACGTTATGCCCTAACCCTAACCATATCGGTCCTACCGAGTTGCATCTCAGTCCCACCGAAAATCCTAACGGTCACTAGGTTTGCTGAATCGGTCTGACCAAGTTTCTCCATTCGGTCTCACCGAGATTGGAAAATTGTTTGTAACGGTTAGTTTTTGTGTGGAGGCTATATATACCCCTCCACCCACTCTTCATTTGTGGAGAGAGCCATCAGAACATACCTACACTTCCAATACACATTTTCTGAGAGAGAACCACCTACTCATGTGTTGAGGCCAAGATATTCCATTCCTACCATATGAATCTTGATCTCTAGCCTTCCCCAAGTTGCTTTCCACTCAAATCTTCTTTCCACCAAATCCATATCCTGTGAGAGAGAGTTGAGTGTTGGGGAGACTATCATTTGAAGCACAAGAGCAAGGAGTTCATCATCAACACACCATTTGTTACTTCTTGGAGAGTGGTGTCTCCTAGATTGGCTAGGTGTCACTTGGGAGCCTCCGACAAAGATTGTGGAGTTGAACCAAGGAGTTTGTAAGGGCAAGGAGATCGCCTACTTCGTGAAGATCTACCGCTAGTGAGGCAAGTCCTTCGTGGGCGATGGCCATGATGGGATAGACAAGGTTGCTTCTTCGTGGACCCTTCGTGGGTGGAGCCCTCCGTGGACTCGCGCAACCGTTACCCTCCGTGGGTTGAAGTCTCCATCAACGTGGATGTACGATAGCACCACCTATCGGAACCACGACAAAAACATCCGTGTCTCCAATTGTGTTTGAATTCTCCAAACCCTTCCCTTTACATTCTTGCAAGTTGCATGCTTTATTTTCCGCTGCTCATAGACTCTTTGCATGCTTGATTGAATTGTGTTAAGATTGCTTGACTTGTGCTAAGATAACTAAAATCTGCCGAAGAGTAAAATTGGGAAAAGGATAGATTTTTATTTGGTCAAGTAGTTTAATCACCCCCCTCTAGACATACTTTCGATCCTACAACGTGCGAGCGCCCGGATCTTCTGTGGAGGAGGCTGATTCCCAGATTGTGCAGACACATGTGCGAGGAAGTACATGACTTTAGTCAGGAATCATGAAACACTGATTCCCTCAGATGGTACTGTTCAGTAGGGAAAAAAATTATAAAATAAAATATGGTTTGTTTTGTTCAACAGGTGAGCCACAAAGTGTCCAAGAAGCATTGGATGATTCAAGATGGATAAAAGCAATGGATGAGGAATTTCTAGCACTTCAAAAAAACAAGACATGGCATCCTGTTCCTCCAAGAAGTGGTAAAAATATTATAGATTGTAAGTGGGTCTATAGAATTAAAAATAAATCTGATGGTAGCATAGATAGATATAAAGCTAGATTAGTAGCCAAAGGATTTAAACAACGGTACTGTATAGATTATGAGGATACCTTTAGTCCACTTGTTAAAGCTGCTACTATCAGGCTTGTTCTTTCTATTGCCGTATCCAGGGGATGGAACTTGAGACATCTAGATGTGCAGAACGCGTTTCTTCATGGTGTTCTGGAAGAAGAGGTCTATATGATGCAACCACGAGGATATGAGGACAAGAACTCAACCTTTCATGTGTGCAAGCTGTACAAGGCCCTTTACAGGCTTAAGCAAGCCCCAAGGGCATGGTATTCTTGACTAAGCTCAAAACTTTAACAACTTGGTTTCATTCCTTCAAAGGCTGACACTTCACTCTTTATGTTCAATAACTACAGAGTGACAATATTTGTTCTCATTTATGTTGATGATATTATTGTGACAAGTTCCTCTCAGGAAGCAGTGTCAGCAATGTTGAAGGATTTGAGTTCAACTTTTGCATTAAAGGATTTAGGAGATCTACACTTCTTTCTTGGAATAGAGGTAAAGAAAATCAATGATGGTATTGTGCTAACACAAGAGAAATATGCTTTGAATCTTCTAACTAAAGTAGGTATGGAAGACTATAAGGCAACACCTACACCCTTGTCTAGTACTGAAAAATTGTCAGCTTATGATGGAGAACCACTTGGACCAGAAGATGGTACGAGGTATAGAAGTATTGTTGGTGCATTACAGTATTTGACTCTTACAAGGCAAGATATTTCCTTCTTAGTAAACAAAATATGTCAGTATTTGCATGCACCAACCACAGAAGCACACAATAAACTCAGGTTTAGCATATAGGAAGTCATCTTCTACCTTATTGAGTGCATTCTCATATGCAGATTGGGCAGGTGATATTGATGACAGAAGGTCAACAGGTGGTTTTGCAGTGTATTTTGGTTCATATCTTATATCTTGGAGTGCAAGAAAACAACCCACTATATCAAGATCAAGTACAGAGGCATAATACAAGTCTATGGCCAATGCTACTGCAGAACTTATCTGGTTGCAATCTCTTCTTAAGGAACTTAAAGTTCCTATAAGAGAAGTTCCCTCTCTTTGGTGTGATAATCTTGGTGCAACCTACTTGTCAGCTAATCATGTGTTTCATGCTCGAACTAAGCATGTTGAAATCGACTATCATTTTGTCAGCGAAAGGGTGACTAATAAACTACTTGATATAAGGTTTGTTTCTTCTAACGATCAAGTTGCAGATGGTTTTACAAAGGCATTGCCTTAGAGAGACTTGGAGAACTTTTGGTGCAATCTCACCTTGACCAAGGTGTGATTGAGAGGGGCTGTTAGGAATAGTCTAGAGAGTTCTAGATATTCTGGTTGTACTCGGTTTGGTTGAGATAAAACCAAAACTGAATCCTGCCTAGAGTTGTTTAGATTCGTTGTTATCTCTTTATATTCTTGTAACCCAAGTCTGTAACGATATCTTTTATACGCCTCGATCAGGGCTTGTTGATCCTATATAACATAAAACCAATGGCCTACTACGGTAGGTAAAACACGCTTCCTTATTTTCACACTCTGTTGTATACACTACTCCTGACAAGAAGAGCTTTTCATGCTGGGCACGGAAGACAATTGTCAGCTGCCTTTGTGCTATACATCGTCGTATGCACAAATCTAGTGCTCACTCCAAGCATGCTCTTAGCCTTGTGAATGCAGAACTTGGCAAAAATGGTGAGAACATCCCATATGGATCCGAGCATGAGAGCAGGAAGCTTGAGAAAATCGACGACCAATTCACCAAGGATGACAAGGCAAACAAGCCTGATGAGGATGATGACAAGATTCCTGCCGGTTCTGATGAGTTCTACGAGGATGACCCTCAGCAAAATAGTGATGATGGCTTTGAGGAGGATGAGGAGTGACGGGCTGTACGTTAGCTCTCCTCCATTATCCCGCCAAAGGGGGAGGTGAATTGAGTATATCTTAGGTCCTTTATTATCCTATTATGCTTAGAGCATCTTCAATAGACGATGTAGATGCAAAAATAACTAACTTTTGCATCTCTGAAGCCAAAAAACCCTTTCCAACAGATGATGTAGATGTAAAAAAATCTTCATCTTCCAGATATGTAAAATGCAACACCTCGAGATGCAAATATGCATCCCCGCCTACATGAGATGTAAAACTGGCGGCCGCGCGCCAACTGCCCATGCGCTTTCATTTTCCTTCCGCCCGCCGACTAGGCCATGGCGGACTCTGATGATCCTGCCTCCTCCTTGGCTGCAGCTGCCCACCCTGTCGCGGCCTTCGTCGGTGCAACCACTATCCCCAATCCCAACCCCGTCTGGTCGTTGTCGCGGCTACCACCCTGCTGCCAGATCGAGCCGCTCCACCGCCCCCGCCTCCGGTTTCGCTGTCGTTGTGCCGCCGCCCACCTACAAATCGTCTGAATTGGCCGCTTCCCCGCCATCGTATGATTTGAGCTCCCCCCCCCCCCCCCCCCCGCACGCTACCGCCGCCGGACTCGAGCACACACCCACTGTCACGTCACTGCCGCTTTTCCGCCGCCAGACTAGACCTTCTCGGGCCGCACAGTCGTTGCCCCGTCGTCCCGCCATGACCAATTCGCCGCTCGATTCACAACCGTGGCGCCAACCATTCGAGCTCCTGCCACCGCATTCGACCTCCTGGCCCTCGTCGGTCGGCAACCGGCTCACCTGCTGTCGTCGCTCGGTCCAGTGGCGCTCCTCCCAGCTCTCGGCGTTCGGTCGCCGGCGCTCATGCCGACTAGTTTTACATCTCCATTCGCATAATCTATTGGAGTTGCACTTTTACACAACCAATTTACATCATCTATTGGAGTTGCCTCTTTTTGGAGATGTAAAATGCACTTTTTGGATATGTAAATTTTTACATCTCCTGTTTTACATCTCCAAATTTGCGTCATCGATTGGAGATGCTCTTATGTGCAAGCCTTGGATATTTTGGTTGGTGTTTTATTTGGTCGGCTTGCTCCAAACTTTAGTGGTTTGTAATATATGCACTTATATTTGTGTGTGCGAGCATTGGTTCGAATGCTCTAGTACTTTTATCTTAGTGGGATCAAAACATATTTTGATACACTTATGATATACAATGTTGTTGGAGAACGTTGCATGGAAAACAAAAAAAATTCTACGCACACACAAGATTTACCATGGAGATGCATAGCTACGAGAGGGGGGAGCATCTACATACCCTTGTAGATCGCTAAGCGGAAGCGTTTATCACGCGGTTGATGTAGTCGTACTTTTCACGATCCGATCACGATCCAACCGATCTAGTGCCGAACGGACGACACCTCCGAGTTTAGCAGACATGCATCTCGATGAAATCTCCTCCTTCTTGATCCATCAAGAAAGGATGGAGAATTAGATGGGATCACAACCAACACGACGGCGTGGTGGTGATGGTGGTGGAGCACTGACAGCGCTTCGCTAAGCGTCGTCGGGACGAGGCGGTGGAACTACGGAGTAACAGGACAGAGAGGAGGGCCAAGGGCTTGGTGTGTCCTCTTGGGGCGTCCCTCCCCTCTATATATAGGTGGAGGGACATGGGAAATGACCCCTCTAAGCCCTAGGGCGCAGCTAAGGGGGAGAGGACTTGGACTCCAAGTCCAATCCTATTCCTACTAGCACTCCTTCCTTTTTTGCCTTCCCTAGCCACATGGGCTTTTGAGGTCTTGGTGCGCCTAGCCCAATAAGGCCAGGGCATCTCCCCGCAGCCCATGCTAGCCCTTGGGTCGTGGTGAACCCACTTGTGGAATTCCGGACCCCTCCGGAATCCTCCGAAACCTTCTGGAAGCTTCCCGGTACAATACCGAAAAAACTACACCTTTTTCCGGAACCCAAATATGACTTCCCATATATAAATATTTACCTCTCAACCATTCCTTGACTCCTCGTGACGTCTGTTGGGGATATTACCAATAGGCGTAAACCGGCCTACTTGGGCCGGGTTAACTTCATTAGTGGCGTAAACAGATGAAGGCCCAAGGCCTGTAGTCGGTTAGAACAGGTAGCCGTAAACCGGCCTGAGGTATGACTTGTATTGTAAGTAAGGAATAGAGAGATACCAACCGGAATACGAGTATGAACCAGTTAGGACTCTATGGACCAACGGGCGTCACCCGTGTATATAAGGGGACGACCCGGTGGCGGTTCAGGAGAGACAAACACAACTCGAGCCTAGGCGAAGCTTGTTTGCTCCCTAGCCATCGAGACCACATCAATTCCATCACAACTAGACGTAGGCTTTTACCTTCCTCGAAGGGGCCGAACTAGTATAAACCCCTCGTGTCTTTGTGTCCGCTTTAACCCCTTCAAGTAAACTCGTAGCGATGGCTCCACGACTAAGTCCTTTCGCTAGGACATCTGCCGTGACAAATCCACGACAGTTGGCGCCCACCGTGGGGCAATCGCACGATGGTTTGACGATCTTGGAGGGCAAGCTCAAGGGACTCGAAGGCTATGTTGTGGGCCGGATGACCAAGAGTCGTCGGGGCAGGATCTACATCGACGACGCAGGATGGGGTCCCGAGGCCGATTCGATCGAGTACGGGTACCGGGTCCCCTTTGGTGGCATACACGTTTTCATTGGCAAAATCGGTGAGCCTGGGCCTGAGCCGGACATCTGCACCAACCTCATCGAGACGGCTCAGCGTGCGAGATCTACCTGGGCTAAACCGGCCGTGAAGCGTGTCTTCATTGGAGTCGTCCACGAAGGAGAGCGTGAGGACGAATCAGAACACGGTAGTGAGTCCGTCGTCTATTCCGATGACGAGTCCTCGACCGGAGAGACCGAATCGCTGTACCAGTTGCAAGACAACCAGATTAGGGGCTGTTCCGATGGCGACAGTATTCCGGACCCCCCCAGGCCAGGTCAACCGGGTTGGAATGTTCATGGCTGGCACACAGGCGGCGAATCACTCTTCGACCGCCGCAGCAATGCTCTCCGGATCAGCAGCGGCAGCAGTAGCAGGGTCAGGAGGCCTTATGCGCCCGCCGGTTCAAGTTGTATCTGAGCTGTTTGATGCACTAGCCGCGCTTATGGCAGAGGAGAGGATCAGGAGGCCCATAATGCGGAAATTGCGAAGGTGAGAGAGCAGATCGTGCAAGCCAAAGCGGATCTGGCAGCAGAAAAAGACCGGATGGCTGCAGAGCAGGCCGCTTTGGACGCCCAGGCTTATAAACTCATGCTTGACCAGAACGCATCACAGGAGGTTTTGAAGCGGAAGCACAGATCACGCCTGCTGTTAGGGTTTGACCCCCGAAATCTCTTTCACACTCCAGGAGCTGGACCCAGTAATCCGCCGCAGTACCCGGAGACAAACCGGATTGAGGCACCAGGACCAGGGCGACGGTCCAACCTCGCCTAATGGAACCTCCTCACCAAAACATTGTGGTTCCTCCGCCGATCCAGACGCCCCCGGATCATTATTCGAATCCTATGGACAACCTTGTTGCGGCCGCTGCATGGTTAGAGGCCATCCCAGTCGAAGGGGATTCTCCGCAAGCGATAGAGACGCGCCGGGTTAAGGAGCTTCTCCGGACTGCGCTGATTCAGCAGGAAGCATATTCATACAGCCGTGATCGGATCCACTCTACACCCCGTCCAAGCCGGAGTTATAGCAGGCGCTTGAATGAACCCGCCGTATCGAGCAATGCGCGAGGCCGTGAAGCAGCCTGTGGCGATAGCCCGGCAGGCGGTGTCCGCGATGCGCAGGATGTGGTGGACCGGGCCCGAGCACAAAGGGAGGCCGAGTTAGCAGCCCAGGATAATGCGGGTCAACTTACGCCGGTTCATTCTACCACCTTTGCCGGACTAGGAGTCACATCCGCTTTGGGAGTGCCTTGCTTGATCCCTGCTTTACGTAATGCGCGCCTGCCCAAAGATTTCAAGGGTCCACGCAAGGTGCCGAATTACACTGCTGATTTACCCCCTGAAGCATGGGTAGAGAGTTATGAGATGGCCATGGAAATGCTGGACATGGATGAGGCCGCATGTGCAAAATACTTCACCATGATGCTTGAGGGCACGGCTCGTACTTGGTTAAAGAGCCTACCACCCAATTCTATCAGCTCATGGGCCCAGTTGTGGGCCCGGTTTATACAGAATTTTAAGGATACCTGTAAGCAGCCCAAGTCCATAGTAGACCTGGCGGCTTGTGTCCAGGAGGAAGGAGAATCAACGACCCGTTGGGTGCGCCGCGTTTCGGAAATTTTGCACTCGTCTGACAGGATTAATGCCGACTCTGCGATCTTAACTCTGGAGGGCAACTGCCGGTTTGAGCCTCTAAAATTGAAGTTGGGACGCATGAAGCGGTTCTGTAATGACATGGGAACCCTCATGGCCGCTTTAGTGAAGTATGCCGATTCGGACAGTACCAAGGATCCCGAGCCTAATGATGATGAAGCAGGGAAGGGAAAGAAGAACAGCAACTCCAAACAGCAGCAGTACAAACTAGCGGGTCATGGAAACGGAGGCAAGCGCAAAGCGGATGGCAGCATGGACTTTGTGGCCAACACTAATGCACAGGACAGGGGGCAGCAGCGCAGAGGTAAAGCGGCAAATCGTAATGGGGCTCCCAATCCTAATGCAAGCCGTTTGAACTATTTGTTGAATCAGCCTTGCCCGAAGCACGGGACGAAGGAGGCGCCGGCTAACCATCTTTGGAAAGATTGTTATATCATGCAAGAGTTTAAAAACTCTAATGCTTTCCGGTATGACCATGGGTCAGGTGGCGGTTCAGGATCCGGTTTACACGGTCCGGGTCACGATGGAGCTTCCGGTTCAGGTTTCAATCAGGGCGGTCACAATAGCCAGAATAATCAGAACGGCCAGCAGCAGCAGTAGCAGCAGCAGTCAGGTTATCAGAGCCAGCCAAAGCAGTTGAGCAATGGGCAATACCATGTCTTCACAACTGGCTTGGATAAGCGCGACCGAAAACTCCACAAGCGAGCGGTGAATTCTGTTGAACCGGCCTTACCACGTTACTTACGCTGGTCAGAGCAGCCCATCATGTGGAGCAGAGAAGATCACCCGCCCCGGGTTGATAATCCGGGCCAGTTAGCATTAGTGGTGGACCCTCAGGTGGGGGGTTATAAGTTCACCAAGGTGCTCATGGATGGAGGAAGCAGTATTAACATACTATACTATGAGACATTCCGGCGCATGGGACTAACAGACAAGGATCTCAGACCGTCGAATACGGTATTCCATGGTGTTGTGCCAGGCAAATCTGCATATCCTGTTGGTAAGATAGCCCTAGATGTGGCTTTTGGGGACGAGCACGACTCTCGGTCAGAAAAATTAAACTTCGAAGTGGTGAAGATCCGGAGCCCGTATCACGCCTTGTTTGGGCGGCCGGCTTATGCCAAGTTCATGGTGCGGCCTTGTTATATCTACTTACAACTCAAGATGCCGGGTTACAAGGGGACGATAACGGTTCACGGGAACCGTAGGATCGCTTTGGAATGTGAAGAGGGTGATGCGGCTTACGCAGAGTCGGTCTGTGCCACGGAAGAGTTGAAGTATTATAAGGACAATGTCGATTCGGCGGATATGACCCCTTTAAAGAAGCCAACTACAGAGCATGATTCAGATCTGAAGTTCAAATCGGTAGCTGAGACCAAGTTTGTTGACTTCGTGCCCGGCGATTCGTCCAAACAGTTCACTATCAGTGCCAACCTGGATCCCAAATAGGAAAGCGCGCTCATCGAGTTCATCTGTGAGAATCGGGACATTTTTGCATGGAAGCCGTCTGACATGCCAGGTGTATCGAGGGAACTCGCTGAGCACACTCTTAATGTGGATCCTAAGTATAAACCGGTGAAACAGTTCCTCCGCCGGTTTAACGAAGAAAGACGCAAAGCCATTGGAGAAGAAGTGGCCAGGCTTTTAGCAGCTAGTTTTATTATTGAGGTGTTCCATCCAGAGTGGCTTGCTAATCCAGTGCTGGTTCTTAAGAAAAACGGCACTTGGCGTATGTGTGTGGATTACACAGATCTTAACAAAGCCTGTCCGGCAGATCCTTTTGCCCTCCCCCGTATTGACCAGATCATTGATGCCACGGCGGGTTGTGAGCGTTTGAGTTTTTTAGATGCATACTCTGGATATCATCAGATCAAGATGGCGGTTAAGGACCAGGAGAAAACATCATTTATTACTCCCTTTGGAGCCTTCTGCTATGTATCTATGCCCTTCGGGCTCAAGAGTGCCCAAGCCACCTATAAACGGTGTGTACAGAATTGCCTGCATGAGCAGATCGGCTGCAATGTGCACGCCTATGTGGATGATATTGTAGTAAAATCAAGACAGAAGGAGACACTGGTGGATGATTTGAAGGAGACCTTTGACAACTTGCGAGCTTACAAGATGATGCTTAATCCGGCCAAGTGTGTTTTTGGTGTTCCGGCAGGCAAGTTACTGGGTTTCCTGGTGTCTAACAGAGGAATTGAGGCTAATCCGGAGAAGATTACGGCTATTACATCCTTAGCTAAACCGAAGTGTATCAACGATGTTCAGCGTTTGGCGGGCCGAATCGCTGCGCTGAGCCGGTTTATCAGCCGCCTCGGGGAGAAGGCTATCCCTTTGTACCAAATGCTGAGGAAGATAGACAATTTCGTCTGGAGTCCAGCTGCTGATGAGGCATTTGAGGACCTGAAGCGGCAGTTAGCCAATCCGCCTGTTCTTGCAGCTCCGATCGACAAGGAGCCACTATTATTATACGTAGCGGCCAATGCTCGGGCAGTTAGCGTGGCTATTGTGGTGGAACGCAAAGAGGTAGGCAAGGAATATCCGGTTCAGCGGCCGGTTTATTATATCAGCGAGGTGCTTATTGAATCCAAGCAAAGGTATCCGCATTGGCAGAAGCTGGTCTATGGAGTTTTTATGGCCAGTCGGAAGTTGAAGCAGTATTTTCAAGGGCACCCCATCACAGTGGTCAGTTCAGCTCCCTTGGGTGATATTATACAGAACCGGGAGGCGACTGGCCGGATTGCCAAGTGGGCTATAGAGCTTGGGCCACACGGACTGAAGTACGTGCCTCGGACGGCAGTGAAGTCTCAAGCACTTGTTGATTTCATCAATGACTGGACGGAGTTACAAGCACCAGAGGAGAAGCCGGATCACACATATTGGACTATTCATTTTGACGGGTCCAGGTAATTGGAAGGCTCGGGGGCTGGAGTCGTATTAACTTCCCCACGAGGTGATAAGTTTTGTTATGTTCTCCGCTTAATGTTCCCTTGTACTAATAATGCAGCTGAGTACGAAGCTTTGCTCCATGGTCTCCGGATGGCTAAAGAGATGAATTTAAGCCGGGTTAAGTGCTTTGGTGACTCGGACCTAGTAGCTCAACAGGTGTCTGGCACTTGGGATTCTAAGGACCCGCTCATGGCTGCATATCGTCGAGAAGTGGATAATATTGCAGGTTGTTTCAAGGGTTATCAAGTGGATCATGTGGACCGTCAGAAGAATGAAGCGGCGGATGCTTTAAGCCGGTTGGGCTCTCAGCGTAAACCGGTCCCGCCTAACGTCTTTTTGGACGTGTTGCACAACCCGTCAGTCAAGCTCCCAGGTGAGGTAGATTTGGCTATCCCTGATCCGGAGGCTCAATTGGTGGCAGCCCTGCATGTTATTCCGGATTGGACAGTTCCTTATCTTGCGTACATGAACCGGGGAGAGTTACCAGAGGATGAGATTCTGGCCAGGCAGATAGTCCGGCGATCCAAGTCTATGACGATTGTCAATGGTGAATTACATCATTGCAGTGTATCAGGGGCGTTTCAACGTTGTGTTTCTCCTGAGGAAGGCTGTGAAATCTTAAGAGAAATCCATGAAGGGGATTGTGGACACCACGCCGGTTCAAAGTCTCTGGTGGCAAAGGCGTTTCGTCACGGGTTCTACTGGTTGACAGCGCATGCTGATGCGGAGGACTTGGTTAAACGGTGTGATGGATGTCAGAAATTTTCAAGGCGTGCTCATGTGCCGGCTCAAGAATTGAGGGTGATCCCAATAACATGGCCGTTTGCAACTTGGGGGCTGGATATGGTTGGGCCTTTTAAAAGATCCAAGGATAAGAAAACCCACCTTTTGGTGGCAGTTGACAAATTTACCAAGTGGGTTGAAGCGGAGCCTGTCAGCAAGTGTGATGCAGCAACAGCGGTGCAGTTCATCAAGAAGGTGATTTTCCGGTTTGGTTTTCCACACAGTATCATTACTGACAATGGTACCAATTTATCCAAGGGCGCTATGAAGGAGTTCTGTGAACGTGAGCACATCCGACTTGACGTGTCGTCAGTGGCACACCCCCAGTCCAATGGACAGGTAGAACGAGCTAATCAGGAAATCTTGCGAGGCATCAAACCCCGGCTTTTGGTCCCATTGCAAAGAACACCAGGATGTTGGGTTGAAGAGCTACCATCTGTATTATGGAGTATCAATACTACGCCAAACCGGTCCACAGGATACACGCCATTTTTCATGGTCTATGGAGCAGAGGCAGTTCTCCCTAGTGACATCCGGCATGATTCGCCTCGTGTGGCAGCTTATGTTGAAACAGACAATGAGACAGCACGGCAAGACGCTTTGGACCTATTGGACGAGGAGCGTGATATAGCGGCTGCCCGTTCGGCGATTTACCAGCAAGATCTTCGTCGCTATCACAGTCGCCGGGTTAGAACCAGAACTTTTCAAGAAGGAGATTTGGTGCTTCGACTCATCCAAGATCAAACGGATATGCACAAGTTATCCCCACCTTAGGAGGGACCTTTCGTGGTTAGCAAGAATTTGCACAACGGGTCGTACTATCTGATTGATATTCGAGGGCATCAAGACTCACGTACATCAGAGGAGGAGACCAACAGGCCGTGGAATATAGCTCATCTTCGGCCTTACTATACTTGAGCCATCGGCTCTATCTATGTACATATCATGACAATGTATATATTATCTTTGATATATCAAACCGGAGCCTCAGCTAAAGCAGGGTCTCTGTCTTTCTCATCATGCGAGGTTACACGGAGTGGTTCTGTTTAAAGCGGCCTCCGGTTTACCCCTTGACATTTGTTTTTATATATCACTGGGGGCCTTGGTCGTGTCCGAACCAACGAACACCCTTTGATAGGCGACAGCCACGAGATCATTTGGGGACATGGTCAAGTCTGAACCAGTCACGCCTCTTGGTCGGCCTAAGGCCACAAAATCACTTGGGGGCATGGTCGAACCCGAACCATTGTCACGCCTCTTGATCTGGCATATATGCCACGAGTCATTTGGGGACCTGGCTGACTTGAATCATTGTCACTCCTATTGGGGGCCTTGATCCTGTCCGGCCATGGTAATACCATCTGAACAGCTCAGTATAGCATATTTTTGCAAATGGTTTTTATCATTGCCTTTGCTTCCATGTTGTTTTCATGGTTTGTTCGTTCTTTGCTTTTGTTGGATTTCTTTTATGTCAACAAGCATATTTTTTCTGGTTCAGCCAATGATTTTTGATCCCCCTTTAAATCCGGAGGAGTCTGCCTGGTTTACCTTTTCCCTGTTAACATCATGGAGTAACCAGGGGGCTCGTATTAAGTCAGTACGGTTTATACGGGAGCTACTTTCTCCCTTTTTGACGATAATGGTTTATAAAACCACCGCTTCAGGCTTGGCTAAAGCCAGCTTTATGCTCAAACATGGCAGGTATTTATGTATCATCTATTTGTTATATTACTGATACACATATCAAGATTATAATCCGGCTGACGGTATAACCGCCACCGAAGTTCAAATTTTTCTGATTGCAGGAAATATGAATTAAAGTTTTTCAAGCAAAAGCTTCAGTACTTATGCACGAAGGCATATTCCAGGCAGAAGTTTTAACTATCCTATTACAAGGCAGCATGGTGCTCAAACAAAATCATTGTTTTTGTGGAAGGATGTTGCAAATAGCTCTTCAAACCGGCTTCCGGTTCAAGCCTGCTCCTCATCCTCCGCTGCTTCAGCTTCCTCGTCTCTACCCATTGGCTGGAAATCAACAGTGGTCCAGTCGATTCCCATTAAAGCTTGGAAAACAGCCTCTTCATGGATCAGGGAAGACGGTTCAATATCAGGGGCGTAAGTGTGCTTACGGATTGGAGGAATCAGATTCTCCGCTTCAACAGTTGGGGCAGGCACTCGCTTGTTTTGATTATTATATTGCGCTTGATAATGCGTCAAATCTGCCTCTTCAGCTAGCTGGCAAGCCAGAGGGTGCACTGCACGGTTTATGGCCCTTAAATCTTCTTCGTTGAATTCAGAGCCATCTTCTTTCAGACTGGGATAGCCTTGAGCTGCTTCCACAGGATCAAAGTCGGGCACCCATGCCTTTGCCCGGATTAAGGCATTGATGGCTCCGGTTCGGGCAGCAGATTTTTTCAGCTCCTCAATCCGGGCTGGAAGCATTAACAACTTGCTAAGAGTGTCCTGGATTAAAGAGGGCGCCGGGTTGTTGTGAGAAGCTGTGGTGATGATCCGTTGGGCTCCGGTATACAATTGTTCCACCAAGGTGTAGGCAGCTTTCAATTTCTTCCGCACATCATTTCCTAAGTGCCCAATACGTGTGCCTACAACAAGATTGGAATGGTCTCAAACCGGATTTACGATACAGCAGATTCAAATTTATCACAGAAGTTACAAGGAGCTTACCAAAGATTGCAGCAGTCATGGAGTGTATTTGCCGCTGTACGGCCGTCAGTTCATCCACCACCGGTTTAAGGGCCGCTTCAGCATTTTCCGCTCTTTGGTTAAACCGGCCTTCTCAGTGGCCCAGTCAGCCCGCTCTTTCTTGAAGCCTTCTTTCAGCCGTTCAGCAGTGCTCAAAGTGCTGGTTAATTCTTGCTTGGCCTTATCTGTTTCAGCCTGCTGGGTCTTCAGGGCCTCCTGCAAATCGGCAATCCGGTCCTCCTTGATTTTCACCTCAGCCTACATACAGATGGCATTTTAAGCTTTGCACAGGCGATCCAAGAAATGGAAGTATCAACCACATAACAAAGTTATATGCCTGATACTTGGGGGCTAATGCACCTTCAATTTTTTGTATATTGCTAGATTACAAAGTCCCAAGCTCAATACAAGTATTCAACTTGGCACTTGGGGGCTAATAGCTATTTGATCAAGTTATGTTCTAAGGACAGCTTTTTATTTTTGAGCCCCGGTTTACTATGCTAAGTTAGACCGGCCCTCGAGGGTTATGCCGACGGATTTCAAAAATGTTCAGGATCAAGTCCCGGTTTGACCAAGGTCACAAACCGGCCCTTGGGGGCTACAAGGATGAATGCAATGGCAGAAAGGAAAGAAGGAATTTACCTCAAATTTATCCCTCATCATTTTGACCAGGCCAGCTTCACAGTCACGGCTAGTGTAAAGCCGGTTTAAATAGCCAGAGTGAAGATCTTGAGCATTCAGAGCGGCGTATGTCTCTAATTCAACATCCCATTTTCCTTTGTTCAAAGGGGAAGAATCCTCTTTGATGGTATGCCTGGTAAGGGTGGCAGGATTCCCGGGTTCAGAGCGGCCTACGCCGGTAATCACAACATCATCATCTTTTGACTCGCCGGTTTGGGTTGGCGCGGCCGTTTTGTCAGCAGGAGTGTGGGATTTCTCAATCTGGACAGAGCTGGCAGGCGGATCAGCAGAGGCTGGAATATTAATAAGACCTTCTTCAGGGATAAAGTTGTCTTGCAGAGGAGGTTCATTGGGGATATCTTCACAAGTAAACACTTCATGATCCGGTGCTTGGTCATGTTCTGGGGCCACATCTTCTTCAGCCGCTCTATCCAGGCGGGCCTTCTTGCTTGGTTTCGGCTTAGCTCTGAAAGAAAAATAAAAAGTCAAGGAAAAGCGTAAGCCATTGCGCAGTATACTGGAAGCATATGTTCGGTTTAACTTACCCAGCAACTGTTTTCAAAGGTGGTAGCTGGGTGGCTGACGATTCACCAGATGATGAATGAGAAGTGACCTGGTAATCGGAGTCGGATGGATTAAGAGGTTGACGGAAGAAACCCGCTTTAGGATTTAAATCAATAAAAAGGTCAGAGACCTCGGAGCGGCGTTTTCGAACCGGACTGTTCGGTAAACCGGAGGCAGTACCCATAAACCGGTCTTCTACAACGCGGCATCAGATGGATTCTGGCGGTTCAACCAGGGGACTAATGACATATATACCGGTTTAGCAATTTTTTCTCTATGGTGAACTTAAACCGCCTGGCCTAAGCATCGAAAGCAATTGAAACTATGGATAACTAGTTATGCAGAAACAAATTTCACAAAATCGTGTTACAGCCGCGGATCTACAGCAAGCTCACAAAAACAGGAGATATTTCGAAGACTAAGGCGGAAACAGAAGTGAACCATTGAGCGGATATGTGCGGGAGATCTATGAGCTTGGATGAGAAATAGCAAGCGGATGCTAAAGGGATCGCTACTAAGCACAGCAAGAGTTCACAGATGCATTCAAGGTCAGAGAACAGCTATGAACGCGCAATGAACATAGCAAGAACATGGAACCCTAAGAACAGATCTAGGTTAAGAAGGAGAGAGAACTTACCGGGAACGAAGAAGATGCGGAAAGACGCCGCAACACTCTGGTACGTTCAGGTTGATGCAGCGGCCCGAGACGAGGCAGAGGTCGAAGGTGGTGGTGGAGCTCCAAAGCCGGCGACGTGAGGAAGAAGAAGAAGAAGGGACGAAGGGGAAGAGAAAGGAAATGACCCTTCGGTCTTATTTATAAGGCAACCGAGCTAGGTCAAACGCGCAAATCCAGGAGCTGTCATTAAGAGGGCGTTATGAATTTCATAATGACGTCATGCCGGTTTACAGTAACCAAAATTAATGACGTCATGCCGGTTTACAGCGACCAAAAATGATGACGACATGGAGATTTGCCAATTAACAGAAGATATCCAAGACGCAAGATGGTGTGAAGGATTGACATGAACCAGTTCAAATCAATCTGGGGCCTAATGTTGGGGATATTACCAATAGGCGTAAACCGGCCTACTTGGGTCGGGTTAACTTCATTAGTGCCGTAAACAGATGAAGGCCCAAGGCTTGTAGTCAGTTAGAACAGGTAGCCGTAAACCGGCCTGAGGTATGACTTGTATTGTAAGTAAGGAATAGAGAGATACCAACCGGAATACGAGTATGAACCGGTTAGGACTCTATGGACCGACGAGCATCACCCGTGTATATAAGGGGACGACCCGGTGGCGGTTCAGGAGAGACAAACACAACTCGAGCCTAGGCGAAGCTTGTTTGCTCCCTAGCCATCGAGACCACATCAATTCCATCACAACTAGACGTAGGCTTTTACCTTCCTCGAAGGGGCCGAACTAGTATAAACCCCTCGTGTCTTTGTGTCCGCTTTAACCCCTTCAAGTAAACTCGTAGCGATGGCTCCACGACTAAGTCCTTTCGCTAGGACATCTGCCGTGACAAATCCACGACAACGTTCGAGATCTCATCCGGGACTCCGAATAACATTTGGTTACCACTCATCAAATATCCCAATACTACTCTAGCATCAAACGTTAAGCGTGCGACCCTACGGGTTTAGGAATTATGTAGTCATGGCCGAGACCGGTCAATAACCAATAGCGGGACCTGGATGCCCATATTGTTTCCTACATATTCTACAAAGATCTTTTATCGGTTGAACATTTATGAAAACATACGTAATTTCCTTTGTCTGTCAGTATGTTACTTGCCCGAGATTCGATCCTCGGTATCTCTATACCTAGTTCCATCTCGCTACTGGCAAGTCTCTTTACTCGTTCAGTAATACATCATCTTGCAACTAACTCCTTAGTCACTTTGCTTGCAAGCTTCTTGTGATGTGTATTACCGAGAGGGCCCAGAGATACCTCTCCGATACATGGAGTGACAAATCCCAAACTCGATTCACTCCAACTCAACAGACACCTTCGGAGATACATGTAGTTCACCTAGTTACGTTGTGACGTTTAATAGCACACAATGTATTCCTCCGGTATCCGGGAGTTGCATGATCTCATGGTCGAAGGAACATGTATTTTACATTAAGAAAGCAGTAGCAATAAACTGAACGATCATATATGCTAAGCTAACAGATGGGTATTGTCCATCGCATCATTCTCCTAATGATGTGATCCCGTTATAAAATGACAACTCATGTCTATGGTTAGGAAACCTTAACCATCTTTGATCAATGAGCTAGTCTAGTAGAGGCTCACTAGGGACATGGTATTTGTTTATGTATCCACACATGTATTTAAGTTTCCGGTCAATATAATTCTAGCATGAATAATAAACCTTTATCATGATTAAGGAAATATAATAATGACCATTTTATTATTGCCTCTAGGGCATATTTCCATCAAATGTTTCCAACTGAGCTTATCTAATATCAATGTTCTATCCATGGTTATTTTTGTTTGGTTGTTGATGACTATACCATGCCACACAACTTTTATTCATGTTGTGAGACTTCATTAGCAGAAATATCTAATGTCTTACAATGTGTACACATAGCTACTCCTTGAAATGCAAAATTATCGGTATATTTTCCCTACTCATTTCTACACCCCACTTTGCTCTAGGATTGGGGTAGGGGGGCTCTTCTCTAGATATGTGCAAAATGCTTCAACTAGCATATCATGTGTTTATGCACATATCTAGGAGTCCTTCTAGCTATCCTAGACAACCTCATGTTTCAATTCTATTCGTTTATATACTCAATTCATATTGTCATCATACAACAAAAAGGGGGAGACTAAAAGTGCAATTCTATTCCAAAGTGGGTTTTAGTGATAATGACAGTATTAATTGAAGACTAATCTTGTGCGCTAAGTACTTAGAAGGTGGATTAGTCGAAGAGGTTGAAGCAAAGGTGTTTGTTGACCCCTGATTATCAAAAAGGAAAGATTGCAGTATACTCAAGCATTCACAAGTGTTTTAAGTTTTATTAAGTATAGGAACATCAAGATATTAAGAGGAGTGCCCAATGAAGTAATGATGGAACTCAATTTTCCTATGATGCATTTCTTAAATACAGAAAAATATACATAACCCATGACCTATATCTTGTGCCACCATCATAGCCAAAGAAAGATCCGCGAAACACTTCAAATGAGACACGCATACACTAGCCAGAATTTCACTCCAGAGCATCCGGAATACGACATCAGCTCTGGAGTAGGTTCTAGAATTGATCAGGAATTCTATTGGCTTCCTGTTTAACTCTGGAATTTGGATTGTCCGGAGTGTTACTCCAAAACTTCCGGAGCTACTTTTGAAAGGTGTCTGACGCCTTCCAATGGGTGGAAGTAGGACTATGTAAGCCTAGTACATCTTCTACAAGAGGTATCCTTCCATTGACTTCTGAGCTATTCCTCTCTTGCTCCATTTCTTAAAAGCTAGAAACACCCAAATTATCCACTTCCGTCCATCAAAACACATAACACCTTTGAGGGAAAAGATAGAGGAGATGTTGATCTATATTTTCATCAAAGGAAATTAAGTTCCACTTTGATTTTACTGAGCATTTGTTACTCTTGTAGGTTGGAGACTCCTTCATGTACATGATGCCGTAAGTGAGGAACCAACGTGTGATTTACCCCCTGAAAGTTTGTATGGTTTGGAGGTCGCCTCAAGGTCTACCACAAGTTGTTAAGAATCGTCGTTGTGATATCTTAAGAAGAATAGGGTGAGCCTCCGTGGTGTTGTTGTGCCTTCGTGGTAACACCCACTCCTTCGATGGTGACTAGCTTCCCTCTAAGGATGTGAGCATCGGGATGCATCCTCATCTCCGGAGTTTCGATTATCTCTAATCCTAACTTGTTGCACATGGTTTAGTTTGATCTCTTGACCGTGGACTCGTCTTATCCTATTATGCTAGCTTAAGTCCTATATTTGTGAACACATTTTGTACACTTGTTATCTCACCACAGCAATTATTTAGGCCAACTTTATAAATCACACTTGTCTAAACTTGCTAATAATAAAGAAAATTGTAAATGCACCAATTCACCCCCTAGGTCCATCTCGACCCTTTCAAATGCTTGAAGTGCTCAAATCCACAAGGCAATATACTTACAAATGCTAACTTTCGGATGCTCGAATGGGGTCTCGGCCATCACAGATATGTAGATCGATATTAGAAGGAAGATATGCGCTAAAGTAGGCTTTAATTCAGAGAATGGGCAAATGGTCAAGGCACACATACTTTGAAAGATAATTAGGTACTCACTCCATTTACTAATACAAGGCCACTTCATATATTTTTATGTCTAACTTTGCCGTTAATTTAACCGAAAATATGATTATATGCCAAAAAAAAGTATTCCATTTTGGATAACAATTTGAAAGAAATTTTCGATAACATATTTTTTGTGACATACAACCCATATTTTTTCTTGATCAAAATTACAAGTCAAAGTTTGACATGCAGAACAATGTCGCCTTGTATATATAAATGGAGAGAGAGCCAGGGGAGGGTATGCAGCGTCTTGTTGAACCATGGGATGACAAGCGAGAGATGGTGAACTGATCATGGGATGAATACCTTATTAATGAACACTTTATACCAACAGATGTGGGCATTTTTCGTCGAATCCCTGTGCCAACGATGAACATAGAGAATTTCTGGGCATGAAGAAATCGGGGGAGTTTACCTTACGGTCGGCGTATTAGATGCTTATACACACTAGAAAAATCCGAGTTCCATGTGGGACCGGCCGAAGGAGCTTAACCATGTGCTAACCAACATCAATGGCAATGACAATAGAGCATTGAGAGGAGCATGAAGTAGGGGCGCTATGGATGGTGGGCTTCACAACAGATAGCATGGACGTGTGCTCGAGGTTGGCACGATGTTTTGAGTGACCGAGGATGGTGTCTCAACATAGTGGCAACTAGGCATTTAGCCATGGGGAATGACCGGGGAAGAGCGACTATTGTGGGGGAGGGGTTATCGACGAGAGTGTGCGTGTTTGGGATAGAAAAATCATACTGGCACGCTGAAAACACTTAGGGTGGCAATCCAATGTAGTTAACCCCAACTTCATCCTTTCCATTTTCACGAGTCTACAAAAAGCCAGCTTTCCCAAGTCCTTCAAATTTGCACTACAAAGGCACCCAATTTCAGGAGCTCCTATTTTCCACTTATTGCAGCAAACTATCGGGGAAATGCACAGGCGGCCCGACTAGGCCAGCCCACTGGCGCACGAGTGATGCAAGAGGGCATTATCGAGCAATGTAGCGAAACATGCAGAAGTACTGTAGTAATTGAATCGGGTTTGCGGCGAACCAGGCCGAGGAACTGTAGCAAACATTTTTTTACTTTAAAAGAATGAACAACTTGAAAAAAATTGAACACCTTAAGAATATTTTTTTAACACAAATATTTTTAAAGATTAAATTTTTTCAATTTTGTGAATATTTTGTTAAAAATATGAAAAAATAGATTTTTTTAAAAAACCTGACCATGTTCAAATTTCCACACATTTTTTATAAATTCATGAAATTGTATGGATTATGATTTTTCTGAAATTTGCAAACTTTTCTATTTTTAAAAGAAACAATAAAAAAATTTAAATAAAAGAAGAAATCCAGAATAACCACCTAAAAGACGGTTCAGGAATCTTGTAGGAAGTTTCCAAAATTTGGATTCTATTGAACGTACAATAACTTAAAATGGGCCGGCCCATATGATGATCTCTCGTCGTTCCCGTGTGCCAAAGAACAGCAATCTGGCATAACACGCGACGAATAGCGAATTCCGCCAGCTTCTCCTTGTCAACTCTGTAGAGCGGAGGAACTAACAGCTCAAGAGTTACCGAAGAAGGCCCGGGGAGCTCCATATTACTGAATCCATTTTCACGAAATCAGTAACTAAGGGCACCCTGTGCAAAGGTCACACACTGTCTTCTTTGATGCTGACAACTGGCGTATTGCATGTGTGTCATTTGTCGCAACCTAAAATTTTTCCTTTTTTTCACGGATTCGTATTTTCAAAACGGTTTAACTCTTAAGTCGTGCATCCAAATCTCAAACCGTTTTCATCTTTGAATGTCTCATGTTGAGATCTTCAAAACTAGATGCTATGTTAATAGGTTTTTAAAAAAATCAAGAAAAAACCAAAAATAAAAGTAAAAAAATGAAATGAAATACCGGAAAAACCTGGCAACAAGAAACCAAAAACTGGAAGAAAAACCAAAAAACCTAGAAGCACAGTTGTGTTTCTTTTACTTTTTTAAGCACAGATAATTTTTCCCTCTTTAATGCTTTTCCTAGTTTTTTTTTTTGGAGGGGGGGGGAGCCAGTTGAACTTTTTTTTCTTTTCGCGAAAGGCTGTGCGCCTGTGCTTCTCCCTTTTTCAGGAAGCACATGCTATGCTTTCTCCCGGAAACACAACTATGCATCTTGTGAAAATATAGATTGTGCTTTTTCTCTTTTAGGGGCACAATTGTGCTTCTTAAAAAAGCACTACTTTAGAATAATTCTCCAAAACCGAAGAGACAATAAAACAAAAAATGATTATACTCAAAAGCACGCGCGGAAACAAAAAAATGCTCCCAGTGGTGCAGCCAGCATGTGACACCTGGCAGAGTTGGGCGGGGCACATGGCGGCCTGAGAGCACTCCCACGTTAGAGCAATTCTAGCAGACTCTGCATCCCGCCCCGACCCGTAAAATAACTGCCAAAATGCAGATCGGGGCAGAAAAATCAGCTCGATCAGACCCTGCATTCCGCCCAGGCCCGCAAAAAATTTTAGGGGGCGCGGCAAAATCCCAACCCCTACCCGGGAAAACGCGGGTTTCCCCCTCGCGGCTGCGGTGCCTGCATATAAGCGGAAGCGGTTGGTGGGGGACATTTCATCCCGCGCTTTCTCCCACCAACCACCTCTCTTCTTCCCTCGCGCGCCGCCGCCGGCCGCCGCCCAAGATTCCGGCGACATCAGCCGGCAGGAGCACGCCGGAAGGCCGTCACACGCACGAGGCCTTCCCTCCCTCCCCCCTGCGTCGGTGGGCCGCCGGATTTGCAGATCTGCGGCATTTCATCGCGGGCCGTCGGATTTGCCTTTTTCCGGCCGCCAGTTGCTGCCCCAGGCGATGGAGTAGTCGGGGAGCCTCTCCCGCAACCCAGGCAAGGGCGCATCGCCGCATGCAGGCACGGGTTCGTCCGCCCGCCGCCGCCGAAGGTTTGCGGGCATGGACTTGTCCGGCCGTCCACCGGGCTCGGCGCTCGCGCAGCATCTTTGTGGCCCGCCGATGCCGCTCATAGAGTGCGACGACTGCCCGCGCAAAGTGCTGCGACTCACTTCGGGCACGCCGAATCACCCCGGATGGGTGTTCTACAAATGCGAAAATGACGGGGTATGTGCACTTGCGGTACCTCGTTCCATAGCTCATTCTTTAGTTCAATTGTGGTAGCTCACTTCCAGCTTGCTCAATGTTTTGTGTAGAACGATGGATGCCCATTTTGGTTTTGGGAAGGCCAATACATTGATTTGTTGATAGAAAGAAACTTAATAGATGTTAGTGCACTCCTTAGTACAATCGAAGGCAATAATGCGGCGGCATGTGCAACTAGAGGGGAAGCAACGTCTACTTCTTTGAAACCAAAGATGAAGAATGAAGAAAGTAAGATCAAGAATTCGCAGATCAACAATGAGTGCATGAAGAAGATATTACTTCAACTAGTGGGAGCAGTTATGGAAGTTGGAAATCTTCTGAAATGCATACTTGTGGTTCTTGTTTTCTTTGGTTTTGCTATTCTATCCAAGATTTGGTGACATCTTTTGTATCTAATATTGTTGCAAAAGCAATGAAAAGCATTATGCTAGATCAATTTAAGTTGCAAATCTAAATTTTGCGGGCTAGGAAGAGTTGCGCCAGATCAGAACCCGCAGAAGCCGACCCGTAAAAAAACATATTCCACGAATATGCTCTTTTACGGGTCCATTATATGGGGTTTGCATCTGTGTCAGCCCGCGCCGGCCCGCAAAAGCGGTTTTGCGCGAACTGCAAACGCATTTTGCGGGCCGGTGGGATGCGGGGTCTGCTAGAGTTGCTCTTAGGGAGTGACCGTGACCGTTGTGCAAAACCGTTAAATAGTCTTTATTAAGTGGAATTAACCGTCAAATAGTTTTATTTTTTTTGAGCAAAACCGTTAAACAGTCTTTTTTTAGAATCATCAACCGTTAAATAGGGGAATGACCGTGATTGAACGCACAAACAAACATGCGATGCATTTCGGGATTCGGCCCATGCGCAGCACGCGAGCGAGAGGCGACAAAAGAAGCCACAGGGCCTGGTTCGCTCGCACATAATAAGGCCTCGGCCCGTGCCGAGCAGGACCATCCCGGATCGTCTCGTCTCGTTGCACACACTAGCTGCCTGGCTACTACTACTAGGCTTAACCACCACTACAAGCCACAAATGGCCCAACCAGCAAGTGCGATACCTATAGATGAACCCAAGTCAAAAGTCAGAACTCGTAGAAGAGGAGTTACCGGACGGCGCTCCCCTGCAGCCATCAGCCGTGACTGAAACTATCTATAGCACATAGCAAAATCTGTCCCAAAAATTTTACTGCGCATAGCAAAAAAAAAAAAGAGAAAAAGATGCACTCCTGTGCTTAGGAAAACCTGCAGATTTTTCCCGCAAAAAAAAAGGAAAACCTGCAGATTTAGCAGCACCCCAGCCATGCTCAGTTATTAGCACCAAGAAAAAAGAAACACACATCCATTTTCTCCAACGCAACAGGTTTTTATTATATCAAACGGCCTAGATGTGGGCAACCGATCAAGGTCCCAACAATGTGATGCGAGGAGTAGCCACCACCACTATTGGGTGGTATTGGCCATGGACCTGGCTAGCTAGCCATCCAAGGTGAATGAATCATGAGAGAGGTGCCCTGACCCCATCCCCGTATGACTGTTTCTGGGGGAGCCAGCGGAAGGAGACACCCTACCAATATACCAATACCAATACCAAGAACTCGGCCTCTTTCAGCTTGGGCTCTGCTCCTAACTCCAAAGGCGATGAGTACCCCTACAACTTAACTACCACTGCTCGTACAAGGACCACTACGTCCGTCTACTTACTGGTGGCGTGCACACCCGCGCGGCGCGCCCACCGGACCGAACCGCTTGCTGGGCCTCCCCGGCCGGCAGACAAGTCTAACGGCCTCCGACCACCGATTCTTCCTACAGCTTTGCTTGGCCCAGCTGCCTCTTCTCTCACCAAGATCTGCATAGTAGTATGGTCGAAGGCTTCAGACCCCTGCTGCTTCAACTTTTAATCAATAACCATGACAAAAAAGGATTTGGTTTGGTTTGGTCTCTGGAGCACATGATTAGGTGCTTTGCAATGGGTAAGCATGATTAGTTAGTTCTATAGAGGGCACATATTGGTTGTTTGGTCCCGCTGAAAGGCAAATCAATGGCGAGAATGACATGACTAGAGTTCTACAAAGACACGCTACTTTTCACGCTATTGGAGAAAAAGAGCATCCCGAATTCCGGATTCATCAACTCTCCAATACATCTCGCATGTTGGTAGGATCCACCAGACCAGAGGTGATCTGCAAGGCTGGTAAAGAGACGTTTACATCCGTCCAGAGATCACAAATCGTAATGAATGGCGGGTAATCATGGCCTGCGCCAATAACAGAAGAGGAAAAGATCTCCAGATGCGGCAGAGGCGGAGGGACATGGTAGCTATCGGTCACGAGGTGATCATCATGATTCTTGGAAAAGTCGAACCGGATGGATAATCTCTCAACTTGCGGCGGCCTCCCGGCTCCCGCTTCAAATTTGAGCCGTTCCAGCGCCTCATCCGGATCGAACACAAACCGCCAACTCAGCAGCTCCACCAGTGTCATAAGGTCTCATCCACCGTTTCTGGCTCCCGTTTTCTCCCGAGGAACCGGGACGACGACCCCCCTCCAATCCGATCTCCCCTCCCATGGATAAGACGGCCGGCATCGGCGTAGCTGGCCATGGCCGCCACAGCCACACTTTGTCTGGCCCATGGCGTCGCAAGAAACCAATGCTGGTTGGCACTCCCAGCACATAAAACAGGCCAGCAATGCAATGCAATGCAAAGCCATCGTTCCAACCCTCTTTACTACGTACGGATGGCATGGATGGACCAGAACCAGATCTCGGACGGCACAGCACAAAGTGCTAATATCTCGCAGCATGCGCTTTCGATCCATCTCCCGAATGGGAGTTAGCTGTGGCATCGCAGGATTCCACCGGATTGTCTTACTCGTCAGGGAGGGGCCCCGGGATCGGGTCCGACGGCGACGCCCGACCGAACCAACTAAATTCGGACTCAATCATTGCGGCTCCTAATCATCATTTGTTATTACTCCTACGCAGATCGATCTATCCGCTTCTTCTTTTCTTTCTCTAGCCTCCCCGTTTCAGTTCAGATTCAGGCACGAACTGATTGGCGAAAGTTCCTTGATCTTTTTCTCTGAATTTGAGTTGATTGCTCCCCATGCATATGCATGCAACCAAATGGGTCCATCGATCAATCAATCGCCGGTGTCATGATGGGGCGCGCGCGTGGGTTCGATCGTTCTGCTAGCCACATACTGTATAACTGTATTAGTAGCGTCGATGAGCAGCAGCAGATGGAGGAAGCAGGGCCATACCTTGGGATCTAGCCCCCGCTGATCGGGCTTCAGTTATCTACAGTAGCCGGCGGGCGGCGCATGGCTGATAATGAGATCGCGGAATGATGGTTTTGGATCTCCCGCCCGCTGCCGGTGCATTGCATACCGGAACGCCGCCGTCGTTTTCGGTCGCGGTCGATCGGGCGACAGCCGCGTACGTCGTCGTCCGAGACGGACGCCGACGCGCCGGGTGCCCCTCTCCATGAAACAGATTCCATGTCGATCGGATCCTCGCTCCCGTGTGATAGCTGCCTGCGTATTCTCCAGAGAGATTCCTAAATACTGTATACTTTTTTAGAGATTCTAATATAATCTACACTCTAAAATACGTCTATATTTATCCGTACATGTAGTTTATATTTAAAATTTGAAAAAGATTTATATTTAGTAACGGAGAGAATATCATGCGTGCATGGTGCGTGCATCACGAGGAAGGAAGAAAGGATGCGGTTTGATGGACACAAGGCTGTAATGGTACTGTACGTACAATGCAGGGCCCGATCCAGCTGGAGGAGATGTGCCTTGTGCTTGACCAAATGCAGCGAGCGGCACCAAGGATCGAAACAGCATGTGATGCTTGTGCGGATTCGCGTGGCGGTGCACGCCACGCACCGCCCGGCCACCAAGGAATCAACACCACGGCTGTAATATACTTAGTACAGGCTAAATGTGTCAAAAAAAAACCTTAGTACAGGCTAACGTGCGCTTGGTCACGCGTTGTTCTTCACTTGTGGAATTAACTCTTTTATACTCCCTCTGTCCCAAATTTTTTGTCTTAGATTTGTCTAAGTATGGATGTATCAAGTCACATTTTAGTATTAGGTACATCCGTATCTACACAAATCTAAGACAAGAATTTTGAGACGGAGGGAGTATTTAGTAGATTATTGCGACTAGTTGTTGTTCAGATTTTGTTTATGTTGACTTATGAGTTGATTATGCTATAACGGTGTTTTTAGTTCTCTTCTAAGAGGAGAATGAAATTGTTTGATGCATGGTTGTGGTGTTTTTACACGTATAGGTCTTGGTGTCAGTCGGAGGGGATCGTTTTAGCCTCTTGAGAGCTCCTATTTCATGCTGCAACCGTGGAATTGATGATATAACGCTCATATGAGCCTGCCCATGAAGCTCTTGCTCGTTTAGTTTGGCTTGCTAATGCTCTCGCTTGCTTAGCTTTTTTCTTTTGCTCAGCCGTCGCTAGCTTAGAAAAGAAATCAGCTATATTTTTCGTTAAAAAGATAGGTCGAACAAAAGATGGTCAAGGATAAAAAATAAATTGCAAACTTAAAAGACCATAAAGTTAAGAAAACATTCATGAATTTAAAATATATTCATGGATTTCAAAAAATGCTTGCACATTAAATAAACTTTAAAAATGATCATGAACTTAAAAAATATACGAGAATGTAATTAATATTAATAAATCTGAAAATATGATTTGTTTTAAATATATTTTTAATGCTCATGAAATTTAATAGGTGCTCATAAATTAAATGAGAAAGAAAATAAATAAGAGAAGGAGAAATAAAACTAAATAGCACATAACCATACAGACGGGCTCCTCAACAACCCCGCAACCTCCAAAGCACCAGAATGCTTCAAATCATAGGAGCTTAGTATCTACATAGACTACTGCTACAATGTATTACCTGGTAATTATTGTATCGTGGTAGTTTACGTTGCGTGGCTCATCTTGATAGAACTGCGTGCGAATACATAGTGACTTATTGCAGCTCGGCTGTCTTCTTGTGCAAGCATGGTCTTAATTTTATTGTGATGTTACTTTGTTGAGGTCATTGTTTGGATTTGCTCGGGCTTGTTTTTCAGTGTGAAACCCGATGACCTGGTCTTTGGTGGTTGGATCCCGCAATAGCGGCGTTTGGGCGGCGTTCCATATTGAAGGTGTTGCTACTTGCCGAATCCAATCCTTCTTGTTGCTCTAGTGGTCTCAAAAGATGGTTGATGTGTTTAATTGCTTTTGTAGATTGTTGGTCATCGGTAAAAAAAATTAGTTTACTCCACTAATGCATAGCTTTGGTCTTGTGTGATGTTGCTAGTTGTCTGTGTGATGTGTGCGCGCGTGCATTGATGTTGGTTATGTCAATTCTATATGTGGAAAGTAGAGATCGGGTGTGTGCTTTATTTACTGTATCCCTTGATGCTATATTTTAAGCTAATAGAATCCATCTTTTATATCGAATAAATATATACGTGTGTTGAAAAGATTCAATACTTGTATATAAGAGCATCTACAGCCGGAACTCTCAATCCCACGTCATACGTCCGGGCGGGCCGCCCGGTCACTGCTTGGTCACGATTTTTTGACCCAAACGGGCCCCTCAAATGATCCTTAAATGCCTGGACTGACCGGCACCCCCATATCCAGCCCAAATATGGGGCGAATATGGGGCGCCCGAACGCGCGCGTGCACGCCCGCTATGTCGGACCTGACAGCCCGACCCCACCCCAATTGCACCAGATCCACCAAACCCTTCCTCCTCCCGCCGCCATCCAACCATTCCCCGCCCGGACCCTCGCTGGCCTCCACCCTTGCTCCCTATCCTCACCTCCGGTCCCGATCCACCGCCAGAGATGTTGTCCAGCCCGACCCACACCGCCGCGACGGAGACGCGGTTCGCCTCGTCCGTCAGCGGCGACTTGCAAGGCGGAGAATATCGCCCATAAGTTGCGGCGACGCCGGCAGCGAGAGAGGGAGGCGGCGACGGCTTCGCGGGGAGGTTCAGACGTGGTGGAGCAGCTGTCTCCTCCGCCGCGCCCGGATCCCCACACCCCTTCGCTTCGAGCGCCTACGCGGATTATGTTGTCCGACCCCCTTGGGACACCGGATGATCTGACTGCTGGCAGGGCCATTCCGGACAACTTTTTGCCCATGCAGATGCCGACGGTCGACGTGTGTGACTCACCGCAGCTCGTTTGGGTGCGGATGAGCATGGGCTCCGGCAGTGCCCGAGCTGCCCTCAACATGTTCGACGGAATGACCGAACAAGAGTTGGTGCGTTTTCTTTGCTCTTGTCCGATCATATTTTAACATAGACAACTAGTTCATTTTGCTCATGATGAATGCTTGCAAATCTTAATCATGTAGGAGGTGTTCTTGTCGAACATGAACAATGACAATGAAGATCCGACTGAAATGGAGTATGAATTGGAGGCCACCACCGCATTTAAAGTGGAGACAACAACCGATCCCAACCCGAGCAAGAAGAAGAAGAAGCCGAAGGCAAGAAGTCTGGCATTATTAAGATTTGAGGATATCTTGTTGTTCAAAGCTTGGTTGGCCACAATGATGGATCCAATATGCGGCTCCGAGCAAAAACACCTATTGGAAGAAGATTTGGAAGGAGTATCACGAGAAAAAGGAGTATGTGGAGCCGGATCCTATCGTGACCACACGCAATGTGGCATCTCTCCAACATCGTTGGGGGATCGTTCAAGGAAAAGTGAAAAAGTACGTCGGCTACTACTCACAAGTGACCAAACGCCCTCAAAGTGGGATGGAAGTCGCAACTCACGTAGGCTCGATTGCCTCATCTAGTCGTCCATTGTATATGCTTCTTGTGTTTGAATTCTCGTGCTCATACATATGTTGTTTGCTAGACGGCGGTGGCGGCCACTTTGTATCACGAGGTGGAGAAGAAGCCATTTGCTTTTAGCCATTGATGGGTCATATTGAATGGCAAGTTGAAGTGAAACCAACTTATGACCGACCTCAAGTCTTGCAAGAAGAGGAATGATGGCTCAAGCTCCACCCAATCAATTGGGTTGGATGATGAAGTGGACGATGTCCTCGTGATGAATGAGGAAGCCACCGTGCCAAAGGACAACCGCCAAGTCATGGGAAACAAGTGGAAGAAGGCATGTGCCGCCCGTGATGCCGCGGCTACCAAAATGTCGTTCACATGGACGGGCATTTTTTCGGTGAGGGAGAACAAGGAGGAGAGGTACAAGCTCATGTTGGATGCGCCAAAGGAAAGGATGAAGTGGGACCGAAAGAGGGCGGAGAAAAAGCTCGAAAATGAGAGGAAGAAGATCGAGTTGGAGAAGCAACAAGCGACGATCAAATGTGAGCTCGAGAAGGCCAAGACATTTGGCGACATAGAGCTTGAGAAGGAGAGGTTGCAACTCGCTTGGGACGCGGAAGATGCAAGGATCATGTTGGCGGACTACACCCTCTATGATGAGCATGCGAAGAAGTGGCTTACAGACAAGAAGATGAAGATCAACAACCGCAGAAAGTACGCGGCGGCGAGGGCGGTTGCGGCCCGGATTCAGACGAATGAGGCAACCCGGATGCATGCGGAGCAGGCAGCCTGGATACAGGCAGAGCAGGACGCATTCCACTCGGAGCAGGCGGCCAGCTAGTGATCCGAGGCTATCTGTCACGCTTGGAAATTGATTTCATTTTTTCATGTCCGGTTTATTGAATTATGATTTGCTTTGTTTTATTTCGATTTTTGGTATCCGGGCAGTTTTGTACCGTATGATTGACGTGCATGAATTGCATGGATTTGAGAATCATATGGCGTCTGTATTTTTTTAGAATATGTTGTCTGTATTAATATCTCTGAAAAAAATCTTATACTCTCGCCGTCTCATAATATAATGTAAATGCGTTTTTAGCACTAATCTACGAGTGGTTAAAAGCAGTGCTGCTGTTAGATCACCAGAAGGAGCAAAGACGCAACCTAGAAACAGAGCACGGCACTCTCCGCATTGCCGGCCACATCCGCGGCACGAGGTTTACCGCCATGAACCGGCTGCCGCATCCGAAGCGGGCTAGCAGCGCCATAAGAGAGGGGAAGAAATGGGCAGGCACGGCATTCATCGCCCCTGCTTTGGCTCGCTGCATGCTCGATCGACGACGATAAGAAAGTTGGGCGAGCCCCGCGACAGCGACCGCATGTCAAACTGTAACGCCCGCATGCAGCTACGGTAGTAGTTTCTCTGAAGAAACTGGGCACGGCCTGAAGCTCGGTGAAGTATACAGAGCTGAAGAGCGACGGGTGGCTGCAGGAAGAACACGCGACGCAGCGTGAGATCCAGCGAGGAGAGGAGAGGAGACGAGACGGATGGTAGAGGGGACTAAAAGCGACGTGTAACCTACCCAGCTTTGGTGCGGCGCGGCGTGCGTTTCGCTCTAACCGCCGGGCTGACAGCGAGCATACGTAGCGTAAGGTAGCACCGGCCCCGGCCAGCAGAGCACGCAACAGACGGCTTAAGGCGGAGAGAAGCTAAGCTCCAAGGAAGATTCAGTATACTGACGGGGGTTCTCATCGCCACAGATAATAAAAACTTTGAAGGGCAGCAGTATTAGGATCGGCAGGAGAGGTGCCTGTATGATATCTGCACCGTGTCTCACACACACACACACTGTAACTGATCGTTCCGCTATATTAATAATCACTTAAAATATCGATGAGATATGCTAATCAGTGCCAGCGATATTAGAGGAATCACATCACACCGCCCTAGAGGCAGAATATGACACAAGAAACTCGTCCCTTGGTAGTAGTAGAGCCTAATTACAGAGACTGTTAGCTTCAGAGCTGAGAGCTATAGCTTCACTCGCCACCGCTTCCGTCTTCTTGATTCTTCCTATGTACAGACCGTCAATCCTTTTTTTACTTCAGCGGCGCCGGCTAGAACTCCATTTTCATCTGGCCTGCCTGCAGATCACCTGCTTTCAAGTCCGTTCAGTGACGATGCCATCATCGACGGTAGCGACGATTTCGAAAGACAAATCGCGGGCTTTTAACTAACCGTGGAAGCTCTCTGCCGAGACCCCGTTATCCTGGCTCTGCCTGTTGGTGTCCACATGAAAAACGCTCTGGAGATCGTCCTCCCAGAAATTCCTCTGCTGACAGACGCAACACAAAACTAAACTGTATCAGGATAAGGTCTATAACGATTCTTTCGTCAAGCGACGCGAAGAGCCACGAAATTCTGAAGGCAAGAATGATCACCTGCTGCAGGTTCGTGCTGGCCGTGGCCGTCCCATCTTGGAAGGCGTACTGCGCTGCTGCGTTGGTGGCCTGGGACAGAGCCAGGTCCAGCTGATTCAGGGTGCACTGGCTCTCCATGCTGCTGGGCAGGAAGGACTGGAAGACGTCTCCTTGGTCGCTGAACGGGAAGGCCGAGCTGGAGCTCTCCAGCGAGAACACCGAGCTCGCCGATGGGCCGTACATCTGCATTCGACAGGGACAAGGTGAGTAAGTAACCAACGACTCGTTACGGCGCGATGGTGATGATGAAGAGCAGGGGTGGGTTTTGAGCTCACGTCTTTGTGCAGCAGCGTGGGCAGGTTGCTGAAGTCGAGCGGGTTCACGGTCGCGAGCTTCATGGAGAGGAACTGAAGCAACGGAAACAGAGGAGGAGTTGATCAGAATTCAGAGCGCATCGGATGGTTTCAGCAGGCCCACGCTCTTCTTACCTCGACTTGCCGTTGAAGCGACTGCACGTAGTTTATGATCTCATCAAGCATCAGTGCCTTGCCAATCACCTAAAGGTCACGCACAAAATTTGGCCAGTTTAATTGATAACCTTGTACACAAAGACTGTCTTCTATATATTACAAAAGAAATGTTCATCAAGATTATCATGTGCTTGTTTTTTCTCTCTTTCTGATTTATCATTGTGAACTAATAAATGACTAATTACCTTGTTGCATCCTGGAACGAGGTCCTGGAGGAATTTCATCCGCTGGCTGATCCGCTCTCTCCTCACCTGTGAGCGTCCAAGGGAATTCCGTTACGGAGGAGTTGGACAAACCGAAGCAACAGCATGCTACTAGAAGGAAGGAGAGGCAGCATGATCAGGAGTTCAGGACTGTACCCGCTCTGCGAGGCTGTGGCTGTCAGTGGCCTGGCCTCTCCTTGCCCGGACATGGACGTAGTCCTTGGGGGGCTCCGCCGGCTTGGCATTCTTCCCCTTGCCGCCCTTCCTCTGCTCGCCGTCCTCCACCGAGCTGTCGCTCCCGGCCTGCTCCGCCTTGGGCTTCACCTTCTTCTCGGCGTCGCCCGTCCTGCACCTCTTGCCGTCCGCCTCCTTCTGCTCCCCGACCTGCAAGGCACAACACAATTGACGCGGCTTGGTCAGCGTCAATGGCGGGCGAGTCCCCCAATTGGCGAAGAAAGACAGAGCCAAGCTCTGCTCACCTGGCAAGAGGTGCTGAGGGAAGGCTCCTTGGCCTTGCCTTTGCCCGCGGGCGCCTTCCTCTTCTTGGCATTGGCGTCCTTCATCGCCGAGGCAGGGTCGGACACGGAGGACGCCTCCCGCGAGCCGCCGAACTCGCCCGGCGGCGGCATCCCGAAGAGGCCCGGCGCGAAGTGCTGGCCGTTGAAGCTGGACAGCCGCGCCGCCCGCTCCGCGAACCCCGGGTCGCCGCAGAACTTGTCCAGGCAGTCCCCGCCCGCCGCCACGGCGCCGTCCAGCACGCCGAAGTCGAGCATCGGCGACGAGGTGAGGAGGCTGGTAATGTAGTCGCCGCTGCCGCCGCCGCCGGCCCTGCCCTCCATTGCCGCCGCAAGAAACGGAGCCGTCCAAGAACCGCCGCGCAAGCTAGCCGAGGCGCGTCGTTCCTTTACGCGGAGAATCGAGAGAAGCCGGGGACGCGGCACTTATAGGAGAATGGCGAAGAGGTGGAGGAGGAGGAGGAGGAGGAGGAGGCTTGGGGGCGAAGGAGGAGGAGGAATGGATGCTGGAGGGGCAATTGGGAGGGTCAAAGTGGCGGTGATGCCCCGCGGCAGCTGGAAGTGGAAGAGGGCTTTAATGGAATCCTGTTTCGATTTTGGGATGGGGAGGAGGATGCCTTTCCGCTGCCGGGGCCCTTTTTAAGCTCATCACCCCGTCCGCCGGCTCCGTAATGACCGGTGGCAGTAATTCTGTTCCTGGTTGGCCCGGCGGCGGTCTCGCTCTCCTTCTCGTTCTCGGTCGACGGAGGGCGGGCTTTGGCTTGGCCGGCCGCGGCTCCGTTTAGGATTTTTCGCATGGATTTTCGCTGGATTTCTAGTGGGAAACATGTGGAATTTCAAATTTTGTGTCCACTCCCGTCATGTGATGCAGAGTAAATTACAAGGAACAACCAGTGCCAAGTAGTATTACATTTTGTGTTTTTACGACAGAAATAAATATTTTTGAAGGGTAGGAAAATTAAAATTAAAACAGGGTATGGCTGGTCTCATCTCGATTTAGAGGAGTATAAACCGCCGAATATTCTTTAGAGGAGTACATTTGCTCCTTTAGAAAGTGTCTTTTCTAACCCATACCCTAAACTCAACGCAGTAAAACTAACATTTGCATGTGTACATTTCGTCAAACAGTTGTTATATGCCTTCGCGGTGAGCGGTGACGATGGTGACTACGCTGGAGTCACAAGTCCTCATCCGATGCCGAATGCATCGCACATATCGCACGTGACCTTTCTCGTTGTGTTGTTGCTTGCTGCCGCACGCGTTGCGCGTGTTCCCTTGGTGGACGTCGAGCCGCCCGATTGGTGAGAGCTGCGGAGCAGCCTGGGGCACTTGGAGGCACCATCCCATCCATCCTCATGCCACGCTTTCTATGGTGGCTGGACCTTGAATCCGTCGCAGCCGCCGCCGTCGAGGCCAACTTCGAGGGCAACTCTAGCTTGTCTGGCAGGTGGCCGTGGACGCCTTTGTGCGGCTGAAGAGCCGATGGGAGTGCCTCCTCCATCGTGTCATCACCAGTTTTGACTACGGGATGAGCGCCGCCAGGCTAGGGATGACGAAGAGGAGCGCCTCCATGGCCGGAGGCAATGGAAAGAAGGATAAAAAGATTACCGGCATTTGGCGGCGGGAGGTCGGTGGGACTGTGGGGTGTCGGCGATGGTCGACGGAGGCAAGGAGGGCGGCAGCGGAGTAGATGCGGCCGAGCAAGGCAGAGCGGTGAGCGGGAGTGAAGCCAAACAAAACTACTTCACGAGTGAGAAGCAGCAGAGGATAAATTATCCTCCTTTAAACGTTATAAGGGATCGTTTAGGTGTTGATTAGAGGAGGAAAACAAAATTTGTCCTTCTGTAATCGATTATAGTGGATTCCCTAAAAACCTCGATTATAGGGGATCCGTTAGAGTTGCTCTAACTAAGTCACATCTAAATTCCACACCATTTGATTTTACATGAAGATTTGTGCGGTTTTTCCTTTTTGTTTTGTTTGATTAATCAAATGGTATATGAGTTAGATGAGACTCTATTAATTCTTATATGGATGATAATTAGAAAATCCGAATATACTCCTAAGGAAATCTACATAAGATCACGAGAAGCGAAGAAGTACCAGAGGGGAGGCCCATGGACTCAACGGGGCCCCACCACACTTCCCGGGCCTGGGTTGTGGGGGCTCTCTAGCCTCTAGGGCACCTCTTTGCCTTCTCTCGATTCCCATGGCTCTATATAAACCTCTTGATGCTAAACATAATTAAGAATGAACTTTTACGCCATCGCCTCTGCCCGTTCGGAGCAATCCAATCTGAGGTTCTTTGCCATTACTATGTCGAAGGGGAAATTCATGTGTGAGTAGCACTCTTTGGACTATGGCTACATAACATTAGTTGTGTGGCATCTCTCTCTCCCACCTCTCATTTTCTTCAATACAAAGATCACATGATCTGCATCATATCGTTGTGATTAGTCTAATGTATTTTTTGTGTGTGATAAATTGTCACTTTATGATCATATTATATGGATTTCTAGTTTTTTGTTCTTCGTTGCATGATTTATATATGTAGATGATTTACAGTCTATTAGTCTTGCACTGGCCATATTTTTATGAATGATCTTCAAGAGGGAGTGGTATATGTTGGTTGAGTTTAACCTTGCAAGTAATCCCCAATGATAGAAAAAAACATTATAGTGTTTCACTTCATGAAGGATAAAATGATAATTTTCCCAGTTGTATCGGTGATGAACAAAAGGTAAAAAGAATATATTATTAACGTTATCTCACCTTACTTAATGCAATGCTTAATTTTTACTTAATACTTTAAGATGCACGATGGATTTCGGTTTTGAAGTAGAGTGTTGACAATAAAAGCAATCGGATAATGGTCTATAGATATAAGGGCATCTCCAACGCCGACTCGCAAATTTCCTCCCACGTCCGTCTGTGAAGAGGGGGGCCACTCCGCGGAAATGGATGTGGGAGCCGGCCATCCAATGCTACCCGCATACATTTCAAGCCGAGTTTCAACAAATCAGACGAAATTCATCAAACTTGGCGGAATTTGTCAAAGTTTGGATAGAAAATAGCACGAATCGTCCATACATAGCATACAAATAAGTCTAGTAAAAAATAGTTCAAATTCACGAGAGTAACTGGATGTTCGACAAGTTTTTCATGAACGAATCATGTCCTCCACCCATATTGCCCCTTCATCCAACAATGTATATACCTAAATGATCGTCCCTCTATCATGTGATACATCACGACAACGTGTACATGCTACACAATGTGTAGAGCAACATTGAGTGAATGAATGATTCGATCGACAAGTTGAGCAAGAAGAAGCAAAACTTATGATCTCCTCCGCGGCTGTGTGCAATGCCTGCCTTGTCTCCAGCAAATTAGCTGCGCCACAAAACTTGGTGACGATAGTGTGGATGGTGTACCATCGATACAATAATGACTTCCCTTTGCGTTGTTGGATGATGTGCATGTCGTAGGGTGGAATGTGCTTTCGCGCGTGAAACGAGTCATGCACGTGCTGCCAGAAGAGCCCCCTTCTGTGTCTTTCTACGAAATTAGTAGATATGACTAAGCACGCATCACAGAACAACTCATCCTCCATGGCCGAGTACCCACACCATCCTTTTTACTCTAGAAAATGACGTGGCGTTCAAAAATTAGCTCAATGGCATTTCGCCGAACACCTGTCGGGCATGGTTGTTGCGGAACGTAGTAATTTCAAAAAAAATCCTACGCACACGCAAGATCATGGTGATGCATAGCAACGAGAGGGGAGAGTGTTGTCCACGTACCCTCGTAGACCTAAAGCGGAAGCGTTAGCACAACGCGGTTGATATAGTCGTACGTCTTCACGATCCGACGTCAAGTACCGAACGAACGGCACCTCCGAGTTCAGCACACGTTCAGCTCGATGACGTCCAGTGAACTCCGATCCAGCAGAGCTTCACCGGAGAGTTCCGTCAGCACGACGGCGTGGTGACGGTGATGATGTTGCTGCCGATGCAGGGCTTCACCTAAGCACCGCTACGATATGACCGAGGTGGAATATGGTGGAGGGGGCACCGCACACGGTTGGAAGAGATCAACTGATCAACTTGTGTGTCTAGAGGTGCCCCCCTACCCCTGTATATAAAGGAGCAAGGGGAGAGGTGGCCGGCCTAGGAGGAGGGCGCGTCAAGGGGGGAGTCCTACTCCCACCGGGAGTAGGACTCCTCCTTCCCTTGTTGGAGTAGGAGAGAAGGAAAGAGGGGGAGAGGAACAAGGAAAAGTGGACTGCACCCCTTGTCCAATTCGGACCAGAGGGGGGGCGCCCGCTGTTGGGGATATACATAACAGGTAGGCCCACGAAGGGTCGAAATATCATGAAGCATGGGGCCCACACAACATGTGGGTCCAGGTCAATTTCATACAGACACACTATCCACTCAGACAAGCAGCATACTATCCACTCGACCAAGCAACATACCATCCACTCGGATGACGGCTCACCACTCGACCGTACGACTCACTCGGATATACGAAGACCAGCAGGCAGCAAGGCAGTCAGCATCTTTCTAATAGTGAGGGCTTAATAGCGGGCTGGCATTATGGCATTCATACCCCACTTTGTAACATAGGAGGTGAGGGGGTGGCGCACTCTATATAAGCCACCCCCCACCACTAGACAAGGGGGCGGCTTCCACCTCTCTCTTTCTTCACCATTAGTCTCAGGACTTAGCTCAGGCATGGGGATCCGTTCCTCTCTCTCACATACATTGTAATCTCCGGATATATACTCAGATAAAACAAAGCCTCTCCGGAGCACGAGACGTAGGGTTGTTATCTCCACCGTGAGAGGCCCGAACTCGCTAAAACCACCGTGTCACCCATATGCATCTCGATAGATCATGCTCCGTTATACTACCCCTATTCTACTGTCAGACTTAGAACCACGACAGTTGGCGCCCACCGTGGGGCATGGCGTCTATCGAACCATGATGCAAATGGTTTTTTCTCCAATCTTCAACAGCAAATCAACTACCATCGCCAGAGAAATTGGCCGCTAGAGCTCTACTCATCGCACCATTCGTACAAACAAAAGGACCAGGGAAGTATCCATTCGATCTAGTCTCTTTACAATACATTGTCTAACAATGAGTTTGTCTTTTCCTCCTGTAGGATCAGACACACCCATGCATGAATAAATCAGAGAAGAGACGAGGAAGGGAAAAGGGCATCAACACGGCGCTCGACAGTCCATCTGACAACACGGGCGCTCAGCTGTGGTCACCATGACGCGTGCGCAGGCCTAGCGTTGAAGCCGCCTCTCCGCGATACCCTGACACGGCACGTTGTGGGGGCGTCCCTCGTGAACCGCCGCGCGGCGACCTCCGCGCTGGATGCACGGGCGGCACGCGGCACCAACGCCGGAGCCGTCCACGTCTCCGATCAGCTCCGCCCACGCGCGGCCTCGCAGGAAGACGCCGCCTCGCACTCGGATCCATCGCGGCCAAAAACCGCTGCTGCCGTGGTTGACCAGGGAGTTCTGCGCCCCATCTTTCACTTTCCTTCTAACCTTAATTCCTTTCCATTTATTTCCTGCATGCAAGGGATAAACGGCCATGGGAGAGGGAAACTTCCTTACATGCATGAACGGCCTTAACTCTTGCTTAACTGCCACTAATTAAAGCCTCCTGCATGCGCGTACAGGTTCAGGACGTGGACCTCATAACCCTTCCGAGGAGTTAATTGACCGCCTCATTAAGCGGCCAGTTAGTGGGGATTTCCAGCCTCGGTTACCTGATTACGGCGGCCAAAGAGCGCTTTACTTCCGCTATTTCTGCACCAATTAATGGGTGCATGCATGCAGGTATAACCACACGGCATATTAACCGTGGCTTTATTTGCAAACTCGCAGGGTCATACGAGGGATCTTTCGAACGGAAACAAATAACACACAGCTGACGCCGAGCAGCTCCTTACCCGGCCCCGATCGTCTCCTCCCTCTGGTGCAGAGTAGCTCTTCCTTCCGGCGTCAAGCGACTCATCCCTCCATCATCGGGACTGAACACAGATAGACTCGGGAGAACGACCCGGTTACTCGGGAGAATCCACTCAGATGCATTGCACTCCCGGACAGCTTCAGGCACTCGGTGGTCCCTCCCTCCGGCATCGGTTAGCTGGCACATCGCGCGGGCACCTGCGGCTCGACGACGGCCCCAGGAGCACCTCCTTCCGGCATCGACTGAACGGGCGCGCGGCAGCGACTTCTTCTGGCTTCAGCTGCTCGACAGTACTACACAGACCAGTTCCAGTACACGGCGGTTTTTACTCGGAGTGAGACTAAAGCTCACTGGAACAACGGTCCACTCGGGCAGTCTGCTAGCACTCAAACACCCGCGCATCATTGCCACTCGGATGTTCGCGACTTCATCAACCTGTCTGACGGTCGCCCCGTGCATCATCACTCCGTGGGACGCGTCTACATCACTAGAACGCCTTGCGCGTCGCCACTCCGCGGGACGGGTCTACTTCACTCGGACGCCCCGCGCATCTCCACTCCGCGGGACGGGTCTACTTCACTCGACCACCCCGCGCATTACTACTCCGCGGGACGGGTCTACTTCACTCGGTTGGTCACCTCATCACCACTCGGCCGCTCCGCGCGTCGCCACTCGGTTGGTCACCTCATCACCACTCGGCCGCCCCGCGCATCGCCACCAGGTTGGTCACCTCATCACCACTCGGCCGCTCCGCGCGTCGCCACTCGGTTGGTCACCTCATCACCACTCGGCCGCCCCGCGCGTCGCCACCAGGTTGGTCACCTCATCACCACTCGGCCGCTCTGCGCGTCGCCACTCGGTTGGTCACCTCATCACCACTCGGTCGCCCCGCGCGTCGCCATCGGTTGGTCACCTCATCACCACTCGGCCGCTCCGCGCGTCGCCACTAGGTTGGTCACCTCATCACCACTCGGCCGCTCCGCGCGTCGCCACTCGGTTGGTCACCTCATCACCACTCGGCCGCCCCGCGCGTCGCCACCAGGTTGGTCACCTCATCACCACTCGGCCGCTCCGCGCGTCGCCACTCGGTTGGTCACCTCATCACCACTCGGCCGCTCCGCGCGTCGCCACTCGGTTGGTCACCTCATCACCACTCGGCCGCCCCACGCGTCGCCATCGGTTGGTCACCTCATCACCACTCGGCCGCTCCGCACGTCGCCACTAGGTTGGTCACCTCATCACCACTCGGCCGCTCCGCGCGTCGCCACTCGGTTGGTCACCTCATCACCACTCGGCTGCCCCGCGCGTCGCCACCAGGTTGGTCACCTCATCACCACTCGGCCGCCTCCGCGCGTCGCCACTCGGTTGGTCACCTCATCATCACTCGGCCGCCCCGCGCGTCGCCACCAGGTTGGTCACCTCATCACCACTCGGCCGCTCCGCGCGTCGCCACTCGGTTGGTCACCTTATCACCACTCGGCCGCCCGCGCGTCGCCACTCGGTTGGTCACCTCATCACCACTCGGCCGCCCCGCGCGTCGCCACCAGGTTGGTCACCTCATCACCACTCGGCCGCTCCGCGCGTCGCCACTCGGTTGGTCACCTCATCACCACTCGGCCGCCCCGCGCGTTGCCACTCGGTTGGTCACCTCATCACCACTCGGCTGCCCGCGCGTCGCCACCTAGGTTGGTCACCTCATCACCAACTCGGCCGCTCCGCGCGTCGCCACTCGGTTGGTCACCTCATCACCACTCGGCCGCCCCGCGCGTCGCCACCAGGTTGGTCACCTCATCACCACTCGGCCGCTCCGCGCGTCGCCACTCGGTTGGTCACCTCATCACCACTCGGCCGCCCCGCGCGTCGCCACCAGGTTGGTCACCTCATCACCACTCGGCCGCTCCGCGCGTCGCCACTCGGTTGGTCACCTCATCACCACTCGGCCGCCCGCGCGTCGCCACTCGGTTGGTCACCTCATCACCACTCGGCCGCCCGCGCGTCGCCACTCGGTTGGTCACCTCATCACCACTCGGCCGCTCCGCGCGTCGCCACTTGGTTGGTCACCTCATCACCACTCGGCCGCCCCGCCTGTCGCCTCGGTTGGTCACCTCATCACCACTCGGCCGCTCCGCGCGTCGCCACTCGGTTGGTCACCTCATCACCACTCGGCCGCCCCGCGCGTCGCCACTCGGTTGGTCACCTCATCACCACTCGGCCGCCCGCGCGTCGCCACTAGGTTGGTCACCTCATCACCACTCGGCCGCTCCGCGCGTCGCCACTCGGTTGGTCACCTCATCACCACTCGGCTGCCCCGCGCGTCGCCACCAGGTTGGTCACCTCATCACCACTCGGCCGCTCCGCGCGTCGCCACTCGGTTGGTCACCTCATCACCACTCGGCCGCCCCGCGCGTCGCCACCAGGTTGGTCACCTCATCACCACTCGGCCGCCCCGCGCGTCGCCACCAGGTTGGTCACCTCATCACCACTCGGCCGCTCCGCGCGTCCCCACTCGGTTGGTCACCTCATCACCACTCGGCCGCCCCGCGCGTCGCCATCGGTTGGTCACCTCATCACCACTCGGCCGCTCCGCGCGTCGCCACTCGGTCGGTCACCTCATCACCACTCGGCCGCCCCGCGCGTCGCCATCGGTTGGTCACCTCATCACCACTCGGCCGCTCCGCGCGTCGCCACTAGGTTGGTCACCTCATCACCACTCGGCCGCTCCGCGCGTCGCCACTCGGTTGGTCACCTCATCACCACTCGGCTGCCCCGCGCCGCGCGTCGCCACTCGGTTGGTCACCTCATCACCACTCGGCCGCCCCGCGCGTCGCCACCAGGTTGGTCACCTCATCACCACTCGGCCGCCCCGCGCGTCGCCACCGGTTGGTCACCTCATCCACTCGGCCCGGTCCCACTCGGGTCACCTCATCACCACTCGGCCGCCCCGCGCGTCGCCATCGGTTGGTCACCTCATCACCACTCGGCCGCTCCGCGCGTCGCCACTCGGTTGGTCACCTCATCACCACTCGGCCGCCCCGCGCGTCTCCACTCGGTTGGTCACCTCATCACCATTCGACCGCCCTGCGCGCCTTCAGACAGCTAAGTCATTTACATTCTGTTATTTTCGTCTTCCCGAGTATTCCATAATTCACACATCAGGTTCACTCGGAGGCCACACCACCGAGTGTACCTGTACGCTCGACTGCTTATTTTCACATACTTGCTTAGTACTGGTTATGTGACTTCGAAGTCCAACTTCCTTTTTTCGCATATATCATTCACGAACACCATGTGTCGTTCTTCATTTCGAGTTTGCATCGGTCCTCCGGGGCTGCAACTCAGTCAAAACACTACACTTCCGTTTTATTTTAGCCAGTATTCCAACAAGTTCAGTAGGATTTCTCGCTTCGACAAGTGCGAACGAATCCTTTGCTCTTTTAAACTTTTGCTGGTCAACCAGCAAGCCCCTTGCACTCCCAGCGGGTGTCTATGGGTGTTATTCACACAAATCATTTCAGCACACATCAAATTTCCTCAAGAAATTATTGTGTTGACTTGTGCCATTTTTTACACAAGTTACCGTGATCACTCGACGGTCCTACGCGCCAACTTCATCGCTGCTCGGACTCGGTCTCCATACTGGTCCTAACGCACCACAACACTGACTTTGTCGCCCTGTTGATTTCAAACACGTCCGGCCAACCCCTCTATGGAATTCTCTTCATCATATCAATGATATAGACCTCGTCGGGCATGAGACAGATAAGTCCCTTTCATAATTAAACTTCACACTTCACTCTTTTGCGAGTTTGCTTCTTCCGAGCATCACTCGGAAGCTTCTCCTCATCTTTACCCAAATCCGACTCGATGAATTACAAATCATCCATTCAAAACTATATTTCTCATATTCCGACATGTCCGTTGTCGAAGCCTGTAGTATGCTCGGGGGCTACGCCGCACTCGGGGGCTGCATCTCATTTGGAATGACACTCTCCTAAGTGGTCGAGTACTTCATCACCAATCAGACCCTTCACTTCAACAAGTACATTCGATCCGTCACTTTGACAAATTTCATAATCACCCAGACACTCTGCGTGCCATCTTCGTTCCTACTCAAATTCAGTTGTCGCACCGGTCTTGTTGCGCCACAGCCACACTACACCGACCTTGTCGCTACATCAGCTTCAAAAGCATCTGGCTAACTCCTTCAAGGACCATTTTTGCCACTCAGCTGGACACTTAGTCCTTCACTCGGCCGCCCCGCACGTCGCCACTCGGTTGCACACGTCTTCATACTCGGCCGGCCCTGCGGTCGCCACTCCGGTTGTGTGCTGTCTTCCACCACTCGGCCGCCCCTGCCGCATCGCCACTCGGTTTTGCACGTCTCACCACTCGGCCGCCCCGCGCGTCGCCAACTCGGTTGCGCACGTCTTCATCACTCGTCCGCCCTGCCGTCTCATCGGTTGGTGCGTCTTCACACTCGCCGACCCGCGCATTGCCACTGGTTTCTGCACGTCTTCACACTCCGCCCGCCCCGCGCGCGCACTCGGTTTTGCACGTCTTTCAGCACTTCGGCCTCCCCGCGCGTCGCCACTCGGTTGCGCCACGTTCTTCATCACTCGGCCGCCCCACGCGTCGCCACTCGGTTGTGTGCGTCTTCACCACTCGGCCGCCCCGCGCATCGCCACTCGGTTTTGCACGTCTTCATCACTCGGCCGCCCGCGCGTCGCCACTCGGCTGCGCACGTCTTCATCACTCGGCCGCCCGCGCGTCGCCACTCGGTTGCGCACGTCTTCATCACTCGGCCGCCCCGCGCGTCGCCACTCGTTGTGTGCGTCTTCACCACTCGGCCGCCCCGCGCATCGCCACTCGGTTTTGCACGTCTTCATCACTCGGCCGCCCCGCGCGTCGCCACTCGGTTGCGCACGTCTTCATCACTCGTCCGCCCCGCGCGTCTCCACTTGGTTCTGCACGTCTTCACCACTCGCCCGCCCCGCGCGGCGCCACTCGGTTTTGACACGTCCTCGCCCCTCGGCCGCCCCGCGCATCGCCACTCGGTCATACACGTCCTCGCCCCTCGGCCGCCCCGCGCGTCACCATCAGTTGGACATGTCTTTACCTCTACACCCCCAGCACGGGAACGGCTAAGTTACTCATATGGTCAAACCTCATATCACACTCTGTAGCAAGCTTACCTCCTTCGAGCATCACTCGGGGGCTACGCGCGGCAGTTGGCCATGTCACCCTCAGGGGTTACGCCCATTTGGTCAACCTGTTGATCACATCAAGATATTCTTCTGACCATACATGCTCGGTTCGCCGAAGATCTATAAGTGAAGCACGTCCACTTGGATAAATACCCCTTTTCATGCAAAAGGGTAAAAATGAAGCGCCATCGCTGAATCGTACAGGCGACCTTACTCATCGTTCGTACAACCACCTCGTTACGCATCCATCCGATTGATTCAATTCCAGACAAAGATATTTGCCATGCCAACTGCATGGAGGTTTACCGAGAGACTTAAACCCTCTGCCAGACTCATCTAGTCCGACAGAGGCTCGGGGACTACACCCAGTGGGTGCACTCAGCGTGCCCCCACTGGAAGAGGACTCAGAAAGAAACATTTTGCTCGATGCAAACCTATCTCCAGTATTACTCGACCTCCGAGTCAGAGAAGAACAAGTTCGATCAGTACCAGCTAAGAAGAGTTTTAGTTCTCTCATACTCCCGCCGACTGCCCGCAGTCGACAGCAGTCTCGGGGACTACACCCAGTGGGTGCACTCAGCGTGCCCCCACTGGAATGGTATCCACTCGGAACGGTCCGCCCAACCCGAGTGACGGCCAAACAACAACAAAAAGACAGGCTCTAAGACTCCCGCCGACTGCCCGCAGTCGACAGCAGTCTCGGGGACTACACCCAGTGGGTGCACTCAGCGTGCCCCCACTGGAATGGTATCCACTCGGAACGGTTCGCCCAACCCGAGTGACGGCCAAACAACAAAAAGACACGTTCCAGGCGTGAAGAAATTCTGAGTAATCAGTTACTCGATGTAGGCCCAGCTCCAAATCACTCCAAAAAATTCTATAAGGCGAGTTTAACGCTCCTCCATGGACCTGTTTTGAACCTTCTTCTAGGACTCAAAGCGTGAAACTCACAAGTGTGGATCTGAAACCGACTCGTATTGGCGTTCCTCCGGGATAAGAATGGCATCTCTCTAAAAGAGCAGTCCATGTGTCAATCTGGTTGCACGGATTTAATGACACGCCCATACTCAGATCACGAGTTAAACCTCTCCCGAGAGATGAACGAATGTCACCAAGTTGCTCCTCACAGACGCTTACCTCGATTAGTCGGGAAGCATGGTGCCGGAATCCATTGAGATTTTGTTCAAACCTTGGTTGTCTGAAAGCGCAGCGACATGTACCGAGTATTTCTGTAATCACTCGGACCAAACTGTGTCTTACACCAACTCGTTCTGCAAAATCGCAATCGATTCGGGGGCTAATGTTGGGGATATACATAACAGGTAGGCCCACGAAGGGTCGAAATATCATGAAGCATGGGGCCCACACAACATGTGGGTCCAGGTCAATTTCATACAGACACACTATCCACTCGGACAAGCAGCATACTATCCACTCGACCAAGCAACATACCATCCACTCGGATGACGGCTCACCACTCGACCGTACGACTCACTCGGATATACGAAGACCAGCAGGCAGCAAGGCAGTCAGCATCTTTCTAATAGTGAGGGCTTAATAGCGGGCTGGCATTATGGCATTCATACCCCACTTTGTAACATAGGAGGTAAGGGGGTGGCGCACTCTATATAAGCCACCCCCCACCACTAGACAAGGGGGCGGCTTCCACCTCTCTCTTTCTTCACCATTAGTCTCAGGACTTAGCTCAGGCATGGGGATCCGTTCCTCTCTCTCACATACATTGTAATCTCCGGATATATACTCAGATAAAACAAAGCCTCTCCGGAGCACGAGACGTAGGGTTGTTATCTCCACCGTGAGAGGCCCGAACTCGCTAAAACCACCGTGTCACCCATATGCATCTCGATAGATCATGCTCTGTTATACTACCCCTATTCTACTGTCAGACTTAGAACCACGACACCCGTCTCCTTTCTTTTGGCCACTCTCCTCTATTCCCGTATGTCCCAATAAGGCCCATATACTCCCGGCGAATTCCCATAACTCTCCGGTACTCCGAAAAATACCCGAATCACTCGGAACCTTTCCGATGTCCGAATATAGTCATCCAATATATCGATCTTTATGTCTTGACCATTTCGAGACTCCTCGTCATGTCCCCGATCTCATCGGGACTCCGAACTCCTTCGGTACATCAAAACTCATAATATAACTGTCATCGAAACCTTAAGCGTGCGGACCCTGCGGGTTCGAGAACAATGTAGACATGACCGAGATACGTCTCCGGTCAATAACCAATAGCGGAACTTGGATGCTCATATTGGCTCCCACATATTCTACGAAGATCTTTATCGGTCAGACCGCATAACAACATACGTTGTTCCCTTTGTCATTGGTATGTTACTTGCCCGAGATTTGATCGTCGGTATCTCAATACCTAGTTCAATCTCGTTACCGGCAAGTCTCTTTACTCGTTCCGTAATACATCATCCCGCAACTAACTTATTAGTTGCAATGCTTGCAAGGCTTAAGTGATGTGTATTACCGAGAGGGCCCAGAGATACCTCTCTGACAATCGGAGTGACAAATCCTAATCTCGAAATACGCCAACCCAACAAGTACCTTCGGAGACACCTGTAGAGCACCTTTATAATCACCCAGTTACGTTGTGACGTTTGGTAGCACACAAAGTGTTCCTCTGGTAAACGGAAGTTGCATAATCTCATAGTCATAGGAACATGTATAAGTCATGAAGAAAGCAACAACAACAAACTAAACGATCAAGTGATATGCTAACGGAATGGGTCAAGTCAATCACATCATTCTCCTAATGATGTGATCCCGTTAATCAAATGACAACTCATGTCTATGGTTAGGAAACATAACCATCTTTGATCAACGAGCTAGTCAATTAGAGGCATACTAGTGACACTCTGTTTGTCTATGTATTCACACATGTATTATGTTTCCGGTTAATACAATTCTAGCATGAATAATAAACATTTATCATGATATAAGGAAATAAATAATAACTTTATTATTGCCTTCAGGGCATATTTCCTTCAGTCTCCCACTTGCACTAGAGTCAATAATCTAGTTCACATCGCCATGTGATTTAATACCAGTAGTTCACATCACCATGTGATTAACACCCATAGTTCACATCGACATGTGACCAACACCCAAAGGGTTTACTAGAGTCAATAATCTAGTTCACATCGCTATGTGATTAACACTCAAAGAGTACTGATGTGTGATCATGTTTTGCTTGTGAGAGAAGTTTAGTCAATGGGTCTGCCACATTCAGATCCGTAAGTATTTTTGCAAATTTCTATGTCAACAATGCTCTGCACAGAGCTACTATAGCTAATTGCTCCCACTTTCAATATGTATCCAGATTGAGACTTAGAGTCATCTGGATTAGTGTCAAAACTTGCATCGACGTAACCCTTTACGACGAAACTTTTGTCACCTCCATAATCGAGAAACATATCCTTATTCCACTAAGGATAATTTTGACCAATGTCCAGTGATCTACTCCTAGATCACTATTGTACTCCCTTGCCAAACTTAGGGCGGGGTATACAATAGGTCTGGTACACAGCATGGCATACTTTATAGAACCTATGGCTGAGGCATAGGGAATGACTTTCATTCTCTCTCTATCATCTGCCGTGGTCGGGCTTTGAGTCTTACTCAATTTCACACCTTGTAACACAGGCAAGAACTCTTTCTTTGACTGTTACATTTTGAACTACTTCAAAAACTTGTCAAGGTATGTACTCATTCAAAACTTATCAAGCGTCTTGATCTATCTCTATAGATCTTGATGCTCAATATGTAAGAAGCTTCACCGAGGTCTTTCTTTGAAAAACTCCTTTCAAACACTCCTTTATGCTTTGCAGAATAATTCTACATTATTTCCGATCAACAATATGTCATACACATATACTTATCAGAAATGATGTAGTGCTCGCACTCACTTTCTTGTAAATACAGGCTTCACCGCAAGTCTGTATAAAACTATATGCTTTGATTAACTTATCAAAGCATATATTCCAACTCCGAGATGCTTGCACCAGTCCATAGATGGATCGCTGGAGCTTGCATATTTTGTTAGTACCTTTAGGATTGACAAAACCTTCTGGTTGCATCATACACAACTCTTCTTTAATAAATCCATTAAGGAATGCAGTTTTGTTTATCCATTTGCTAGATTTCATAAAATGCGGCAATTGCTAACATGATTCGGACAGACTTAAGCATAGATACGAGTGAGAAACTCGCATCGTAGTCGACACCTTGAACTTGTCGAAAACCTTTTGCGAGAATTCTAGCTTTGTAGATAGTAACACTACTATCAGCGTCCGTCTTCCTCCTGAAGGTCCATTTAATCTCAATGACTTGCCGATCATTGGGCAAGTCAATCAAAGTCCATACTTTGTTCTGATACATGGATCTCATCTCAGATTTCATGGCCTCAAACCATTTCACGGAATCTGGGCTCATCACCGCTTCCTCATAGTTCGCAAGTTCGTCATGGTCTAGTAACATGACTTCCAGAATAGGATTACCGTACCACTCTGGTGCAGATCTCACTCTGGTTTACCTACGAGGTTCAATAGTAACTTGATCTGAAGTTACATGATCATCATCATTAGCTTCCTCACTAATTGGTGTAGTAGTCACAGGAACAGATTTCTATGATGAACTACTTTCCAATAAGGGAGCAGGTACAGTTACCTCATCAAGTTCTACTTTCCTCCCACTCACTTCTTTCGAGAGAAACTCCTTCTCTAGAAAGGATCCATTCTAAGTAATGAATATCTTGCCTTCGGATCTGTGATAGAAGGTGTACCCAACATTTTCTTTTGGCTATCCTATGAAGATTTACTTCTCCGATTTGGGTTCGAGCTTATCAAGTTGAAACTTTTTCACATAAGCATCGCAGTCCCAAACTTTAAGAAACGACATCTTAGGTTTCTTGCCAAACCACAGTTCATACGGCGTCGTCTCAACGGATTTAGATGGTGCCCTATTTAACGTGAATGTAGCTGTCTCTAATGCATAACCCCAAAACGATAGTGGTAATCGGTAAGAGACATCATAGATCGCACCATATCTAATAAAGCACGGTTACGACGTTCGGACACACCATTACACTGTGGTGTTCCAGGTGGCGTGAGTAGTGAAACTATTTCACATTGTTTTAACTGAAGGCCAAACTCGTAACTCAAATATTTTACTTCTGCGATCATATCGTAGAAATTTTTATTTTTGTTACGATGATTCTCCACTTCACTCTAAAATTCTTTGAACTTTTCAAATATTTCAGACTTGTGTTTCATCAAGTAGATATACTCATATCTGCTCAAATCATCTATGAAGATCAGAAAATAATGATACCCTGCCGCGAGCCTCAACATCATCGGACCACATACATCAGTATGTATGATTTCCAACAAATCTGTTGCTCGCTCCATTGTTCCGGAGAACGGAGTCTTAGTCATCTTGCCCATGATGCATGGTTCGCAAGCATCAACTGATTCATAATCAAGTGATTCCAAAAGCCCATCAGCATGGATTTTCTTCATGCGCTTTACACCAATATGACCTAAACGGCAGTGCCACAAATAAATTGCACTATCATTATTAACTTTGCATCTTTTGGCTTCAATATTATGAAAATGTGTATTACCACGATCGAGATCCAACAAACCATTTTCATTGGGTGTATGACCATAGAAGGTTTTATTCATGTAAACAGAACAACAATTATTCTCTAACTTACATGAATAACCGTATTGCAATAAACATGATCCAATCATATTTATGCAAACACCAAATAACATTTATTTAGGTTCAACACTAATCCCGAAAGTATAGGGAGTGTGCGATGATGATCATATCAATCTTGGAACCACTTCCAACACACATTGTCACTTCACCCTTAACTAGTCTCTGTTTATTTTGTAACTCCCATTTTGAGTTACTACTCTTAGCAACTGAACCAGTATCAAATACCGAGGGGTTGTTACGGTGTGTGCGGTGCCCTCCACCACCATAATCCTTGATAATATTGTAGCGGTGCTTAGGCGAAGCCCTGCAACGGTAGAACATCAAGATCGTCACCACGCCGTCGTGCTGACGAAACTCTTCCCTGACATTCTGCTAGATCGGAGTCCGGGGATCGTCATCGAGCTGAACGTGTGCTAGAACTCGGAGGTGCCATAGTTTCGGTGCTTGATCGGTCGGGCCGTGAAGACGTACGACTACATCACCGCGTTGTGCTAACACTTCCGCTTCCGGTCCACGAGGGTACGTAGACAACACTCCCCCCTCTCGTTGTTATGCATCACCATGATCTTGCGTGCGCGTAGGAATTTTTTTGAAATTACTACGTTCCCCATCAGTGGCATCTGAGCCTAGGTTTATGCGTTGATGTTGTGCACGAGTAGAACACAAGTGAGTTGTGGGCGATATAAGTCATACTGCTTACTAGCATGTCATACTTTGGTTCGGCGGTATTGTTGGATGAAGCGGCCCGGACCGACATTACGCGTACGCTTACGCGAGACTGGTTTTACCGCCGTGCTATGCACACAGGTGACTAGCGGGTGTCAGTTTCTCTAACTTTAGTTGAACCGAGTGGGGCTACACCCGGTCTTTGAGAAGGTTAAAACATCACCACCTTGACAAACTATCATTGTGGTTTTGATGCGTAGGTAAGAACGGTTCTTTCTAAGCCCGTAGCAGCCACGTAAAACTTGCAACAACAAAGTAGAGGACGTCTAACTTGTTTTTGCAGGGCATGTTGTGATGTGATATGGTCAAGACGTGATGAGATATAAGTTGTTGTATGAGATGATCATGTTTTTTTGAAGTTATCGGCAACTGGCAAAAGCCTTATGGTTATCTCTCTATTGCATAAGATGAAAGCGCCAAATAATTGCTTTACTTTATCGCTATGCGATAGCAATAGTTGCAATAGCAATTGTTGGCGAGACGACCATGTGATGACACATTGATATAGATCAAGATGATGGAGATCATGGTGTCATGCCGGTGACGATGGAGATCATGACGATGCTTTGGAGATGGATATCAAAGGCACAAGATGATGATGGCCATATCATGTCACATATTATGATTGCATGTGATGTTTATCTTTTATACATCTTATTTTGCTTAGTTCGATGGTAGCTTTATAAGATGATCTCTCACTAATTATCAAGGTACAAGTGTTCTCCCTAAGTATGCACCGTTGCGAAAGTTCTTCGGGCTGAGACACCACGTGATGATCGGGTGTGATAGGCTCTACGTTCAAATACAAGGGGTGCAAAACAGTTGCACACACGGAATACTCAGGTTAAACTTGACGAGCCTAGCATATAACAGATATGGCCTCGGAACACAGAGACCGAAAGGTCGAGCGTGAATCATATAGTAGATATGATCAACATAGTGATGTTCACCATTGAAACTACTCCATCTCACGTGATGATCGGACATGGTTTAGTTGATTTGGATCACGTGATCACTTAGAGGATTAGAGGGATGTCTTTCTAAGTGGGAGTTCTTAAGTAATATGATTAATTGAACTTAAATTTATCATGAACTTAGTCCTGGTAGTATTAGCATATCTATGTTGTAGATCAATAGCTCGCGTTTAGCTCCCCTGTTTTATTTTTGATATGTTCCTAGAGAAAACTAAGTTGAAAGATGTTAGTAGCAATGATGCGGATTGGATCCGTGATATGAGGATTTTCCTCATTGCTACACAGAAGAATTATGTCTTTAATGCACCGCTAGGTGACAGACCTATTGCAGGAGTAGAGACAGACGTTATGAACGTTTGGCTAGCTCAATATGATGACTATTTGATAGTTTAGTGCACCATGCTTAACGGCTTAGAATCGGGACTTCAAAGACGTTTTGAATGTCATGGACCATATGAGATATTCCAGGAGTTGAAGTTAATATTTCAAGAAAATACCTGAGTTGAGAGATATGAAGTCTCCAACAAGTTCTATAGCTAAAAAGATGGAGGAGAATAGCTCAAGCAGTGAGCATGTGTTCAGATTGTCTGGGTACTACAATCGCTTGAATCAAGTGGGAGTTAATCTTCCAGATAAGATAGTGATTGACAGAATTCTCTAGTCACCATCACCAAGTTAGTAGAACTTCATGATGAACTATGATATGCAAGGGATAACGGAAACGATTCCCAAGCTCTTCGTAATGCTGAAATCAACGAAGGTAGAAATCAAGAAAAATATCAAGTGTTGATGGTAGACAAGACCACTAGTTTCAAGAAAAGGGCAAAGAGAAGAAGGGGAACTTCAAGAAGAATAGCAAGCAAGTTGCTGCTCAAGTGAAGAACCCCAAGTCCGGTCCTAAGCCTGAGACTAAGTGCTTCTACTGCAAAGGGACTGGTCACTGGAAGCGGAACTGCCCCAAGTATTTGGCGGATAAGAAGGATGGCAAAGTGAACAAAGGTATATTTGATATACGGATTATTGATGTGTATTTTACTAATGTTCGTAACAACCCCTTGGTATTTGATACTGGTTTAGTTGCTAAGAGTAGTAACTCAAAACGGGAGTTGCAAAATGAACAGAGACTAGTTAAGGGTGAAGTGATGATGTGTGTTGGAAGTGGTTACAAGATTGATATGATCATCATCACACACTCCCTATACTTTCGGGATTAGTGTTGAACCTAAATAAGTGTTATTTGGTGTTTGCGTTGACCATGACTATGATTTGATCATGTTTATTGCAATACGGTTATTCATTGAAGTAAGAGAATAAATTGTTGTTCTGTTTACATGAATAAAACCTTATATGGTTACACACCCAATGAAAATGGTTTGTTGGATCTCGATAGTAGTGATACACATATTCATAATGTTGAAATCAAAAGATGCAGAGTTGATAATGATAGTGCAACTTATTTGTGGCACTGCCGTTTAGGTCATATCGGTGTAAAGCGCATGAAGAAATTCCATACTGGTGGACTTTTGGAACCACTTGATTATGAATCACTTGGTACTTGCAAACCGTGCCTCATGGGTAAGATGACTAAAACGCCGTTCTCCGGTACTATGGAGAGAGCAACGGATTTGTTGGAAATCATACATACAGATGTATGTGGTCCAATGAATGTTGAGGCTCGTGGCGGATATCGTTATTTTCTCACCTTCACAGATGATTTAAGCAGATATGGGTATATCTACTTAATGAAACATAAGTCTGGAACATTTGAAAAGTTCAAAGAATTTCAGAGTGAAGTTGAAAATCATCGTAACAAGAAAATAAAGTTTCTACGATTTGATCATGGAGGAGAATATTTGAGTTACGAGTTTGGTCTACATTTGAAACAATGCGGAATAGTTTCGCAACTCACGCCACCCGGAACACCACAGCGTAATGGTGTGTCCGAACGTCATAATCGTACTTTATTAGATATGGTGCGATCTATGATGTCTCTTACTGATTTATCGTTATCGTTTTGGGGTTATGCTTTAGAGACGGCTGCATTCACGTTAAATAGGACACAATCGAAATCCGTTGAGACAACGCCTTATGAGCTGTGGTTTGGCAAGAAACCAAAGTTGTCGTTTCTGAAAGTTTGGGGCTGCGATGCTTATGTGAAAAAGCTTCAACCTGATAAGCTCGAACCCAAATCGGAGAAATGTGTCTTCATAGGATACCCAAAGGAGACTGTTGGGTACACCTTCTATCAAAGATCCGAAGGCAAGACTTTTGTTGCTAAATTCGGAGTTTTTCTAGAGAAGGAGTTTCTCTCGAAAGAAGTGAGTGGGAGAAAAGTAGAACTTGATGAGGTAACTGTACCTACTCCCTTATTGGAAAGTAGTACATCACAGAAACCGGTTTCTGTGACACCTACACCAATTAGTGAGGAAGCTAATGATAATGATCATGAAACTTCAGATCAAGTTACTACCGAACCTCGTAGATCAACCAGAGTAAGATCCGCACGAGAGTGGTACAGTAATCCAGTTCTGGAAGTCATGCTACTAGATCATGATGAACCTACGAACTATGAAGAAGCGATGGTGAGCCCAGATTCCGCAAAATGGCTAGATGCCATGAAATCTGAGATGGGATCCATGTATGAAAACAAAGTGTGGACTTTGGTTGACTTGCCCGTTGATCGGCAAGCAATTGAGAATAAATGGATCTTCAAGAAGAAGACTGACGCTGACGGTAATGTTACTGTCTATAAAGGTAGACTTGTTGCAAAAGGTTTTCGACAAGTTCAAGGGATTGACTACGATGAGACCTTCTGACCCGTAGCGATGCTTAAGTCTGTCCGAATCATGTTAGCAATTGCCGCATTTTATGATTATGAAATTTGACAAATGGATGTCAAAATTGCATTCCTGAATGGATTTCTGGAAGAAGAGTTGTATATGATGCAACCAGAAGGTTTTGTCGATCCAAAGGGAGCTAACAAAGTGTGCAAGCTTCGGCGATCCATTTATGGACTGGTGCAAGCCTCTCGGAGTTGGAATAAACGCTTTGATAGTGTGATCAAAGCATTTGGTTTTGTAAAGACTTTTGGAGAAGCCTGTATTTACAAGAAAGTGAGCGGGAGCTCTGTAGCATTTTTGATATTATATGTGGATGACATATTATTGATTGGAATTTCTGGATAGCATAAAGGGATACTTGAATAAGAGTTTTTCAATGAAAGACCTCGGTGAAGCTGCTTACATATTGGGCATTAATATCTATAGAGATAGATCAAAACGCTTAATTGGACTTTCACAAAGCACATACCTTGACAAGGTTTTGAAGAAGTTCAAAATGGATCAAGCAAAGAAAGGGTTCTTGCCTGTGTTACAAGGTGTGAAGTTGAGTAAGACTCAATGTCCGACCACCGCAAAAGATAGAGAGAAAATGAAAGATGTTCCCTATGCTTCAGCCATAGGCTCTATCATGTATGCAATGTTGTGTACCAGACCTGATGTGTGCCTTGCTATAAGTCTAGCAGGGAGGTACCAAAGTAATCCAGGAGTGGATCACTGGACAGCGGTCAAGAACATCCTGAAATACCTGAAAAGGACTAAGGATATATTTCTCATATATGGAGGTGACAAAGAGCTCATCGTAAATGGTTACGTTAATGCAAGCTTTGACACTGAACCGGACAATTCTAAATCGCAAACCGGATACGTGTTTTTACTGAATGGTGGAGCTGTCAGTTGGTGCAGTTCTAAACAAAACGTCGTGGCGGGATCTACATGTGAAGCAAAGTACATAGTGTTGGAAATATGCCCTAGAGGCAATAATAAAATGATTATTATATTTCCTTGTTCATGATAATTGTCTATTATTCATGCTATAATTGTATTGTCTGGAAATCGTAATACATGTGTGAATACATAGACCATAATGTGTCCCTAGTGAGCCTCTAGTTGACTAGCTCGTTGATCAACAGATAGTCATGGTTTCCTGGCTATGGACATGGGGATGTCATTGATAACGGGATCACATCATTAGGAGAATGATGTGATGGACAAGACCCAAACCTAAGCATAGCACAAAGATCGTGTAGTTCGTTTGCTGTAGCTTTTCTGGATGTCAAGTATCATTTCCTTAGACCATGAGATTGTGCAACTCCCGGATACCGTAGGAGTGCCTTGGGTGTGCCAAACGTCACAACGTAACTGGGTGACTATAAAGGTACATTACAGGTATCTCCGAAAGTGTCTGTTGGGTTGGCACGAATCGAGACTGGGATTTGTCACTCCGTATGACGGAGAGGTATCTCTGGGCCCACTCGGTAATGCATCATCATAATGAGCTCAATGTGATCAAGTGGTTGATCACGGGATCATGCATTACGGTACGAGTAAAGTGACTTGCCGGTAACGAGACTGAACAAGGTATTGGGATACCGACGATCGAGTCTCGGGCAAGTAACGTACCGATTGACAAAGGGAATTGAGTACGGGATTGATTAGGTCCTCGACATCGTGGTTCATCCGATGAGATCATCGAGGAGCATGTGGGAGCCAACATGGGTATCCAGATCCCGCTGTTGGTTATTGACCAGAGAGTCGTCTCGGTCATGTCTGCTTGTCTCCCGAACCCGTAGGGTCTACACACTTAAGGTTCGGTGACGCTAGGGTTGTATAGATATGAGTATGCAGTAATCCGAAAGTTGTTCGGAGTCCCGGATGAGATCCTGGACGTCACGAGGAGTTCCGGAATAATCCGGAGGTAAAGAATTATATATGGGAAGTTGTCATACGGTCACCGGAAAGGTTCGGGGGCATATCGGTATTGTACCGGGGCCACCGGAGGGGTTCCGGGGGTCCACTGGGAGGGGCCACCTCTCCCAGAGGGCCTTATGGGCTGTATGAGGAAGGGATCCAGCCCAAAGTGGGCTGGGGCGCCACTCCCCCTAGGGCCCATGCGCCTAGGGTTGGGGGAAACCCTAAGGGGGGCGCCCCCTTGCTTGGGGGGCAAGCCCCCCTCCCCTTGGCCGCCGCCCCCCTCTAGATCTCATCTAGAGGGGGCCGGCCCCCTTCCCCCTTCCCCTATAAATAGAGGCGTGAGGGGAGGGCTGCAAAGCACATCCAAGGCGGAGCCCCTCCCCTCCCCAACACATCTCCTCCTCCATCACGAGCTTGGCGAAGCCCTGCCGGAGTACTGCTGCTCCACCACCACCACGCCGTCGTGCTGCTGCTGGAGCCATCTTCCTCAACCTCTCCTTCCCCCTTGCTGGATCAAGAAGGAGGAGACGTCACGCTGACCGTACGTGTGTTGAACGCGGAGGTGCCGTCCGTTCGGCGCTAGGATCTCCGGTGATTTGGTTCACGTCGAGTACGACTTCCTCATCCTCGTTCTTTGAACGCTTCCGCATGTGATCTACAAAGGTATGTAGATGCAATCCGATCACTCGTTGCTAGATGAAATCTTATATGGATCTTGGTGAAACCGTAGGAAATTTTTGTTTTCTGCAACGTTCCCCAACAGTGGCATCATGAGCTAGGTCTATGCGTAGTTCTCCTTGCACGAGTAGAACACAATTTGTTGTGGGCGTAGATGTTGTCAACTTTCTTGCCGCTACTAGTCTTATCTTGCTTCAGCGGTATTGTGGGATGAAGCGGCCCGGACCGACCTTACACGTACGCTTACGTGAGACTGGTTCCACCGACTGACATGCACTAGTTGCATAAGGTGGCTAGCGGGTGTCTGTCTCTCCCACTTTAGTTGGAGCGGATTCGATGAAAAGGGTCCTTATGAAGGGTAAATAGAAGTTGACAAATCACGTTGTGGCTATTACGTAGGTAAGAAAACGTTCTTGCTAGAACCCTTTTGCAGCCACGTAAAACTTGCAACAACAATTAGAGGACGTCTAACTTGTTTTTGCAGCAAGTGATTTGTGATGTGATATGGCCAAAGTTGTGATGAATGATGAATGATATATATGTGATGTATGAGATCATGTTCTTGTAATAGGAATCACGACTTGCATGTCGATGAGTATGACAACCGGCAGGAGCCATAGGAGTTGTCTTTATTTTTTGTATGACCTGCGTGTCATTGAGAAACGCCATGTAAATTACTTTACTTTATTGCTAAACGCGTTAGCCATAGTAGTAGAAGTAATAGTTGGCGAGCAACTTCATGGAGACACGATGATGGAGATCATGATGATGGAGATCATGGTGTCATGCCGGTGACAAGATGATCATGGAGCCCCAAGATGGAGATCAAAGGAGCTATGTGATATTGGCCATATCATGTCACTATTATTATTTGATTGCATGTGATGTTTATCATGTTTTTGCATCTTGTTTACTTAGAACGACGGTAGTAAATAAGATGATCCCTCATAATAATTTCAAGAAAGTGTTCCCCCTAACTGTGCGCCGTTGCGACAGTTCGTTGTTTCGAAGCACCACGTGATGATCGGGTGTGATAGATTCCAACGTTCACATACAACGGGTGTAAGACAGATTTACACACGCAATACACTTAGGTTGACTTGACGAGCCTAGCATGTACAGACATGGCCTCGGAACACAGAAGACCGAAAGGTCGAGCATGAGTCGTATAGAAGATACGATCAACATGAAGATGTTCACCGATGTTGACTAGTCCGTCTCACGTGATGATCGGACACGGCCTAGTCAACTCGGATCATGTTATACTTAGATGACTGGAGGGATGTCTATCTAAGTGGGAGTTCATTGAATAATTTGATTAGATGAACTTAATTATCATGAACTTAGTCTAAAATCTTTACAATATGTCTTGTAGATCAAATGGCCAACGTTGTCCTCAACTTCAACGCGTTCCTAGAGAAAACCAAGCTGAAAGACGATGGCAGCAACTATACGGACTGGGTCCGGAACCTGAGGATCATCCTCATAGCTGCCAAGAAAGATTATGTCCTAGAAGCACCGCTAGGTGACGCACCCGTCCCACAGAACCAAGACGTTATGAACGCTTGGCAGACACGTGCTGATGATTACTCCCTCGTTCAGTGCGGCATGCTTTACAGCTTAGAACCGGGGCTCCAAAAGCGTTTTGAGCGACACGGAGCATATGAGATGTTCGAAGAGCTGAAAATGGTTTTCCAAGCTCATGCCCGGGTCGAGAGATATGAAGTCTCCGACAAGTTCTTCAGCTGTAAGATGGAGGAAAATAGTTCTGTCAGTGAGCACATACTCACTATGTCTGGGTTACATAACCGCTTGACTCAGCTGGGAGTTAATCTCCCGGATGACGCGGTCATTGACAGAATCCTCCAGTCGCTTCCACCAAGCTACAAGAGCTTTGTGATGAACTTCAATATGCAGGGGATGGAAAAGACCATTCCTGAAGTATTTGCAATGCTGAAATCAGCAGAGGTAGAAGTCAAAAAGGACCATCAAGTGTTGATGGTGAATAAAACCACTAAGTTCAAGAAAGGCAAGGGTAAGAAGAACTTCAAGAAGGACGGCAAGGGAGTTGCCGCGCCCGGTAAGCAAGCTGCCGGGAAGAAGCCAAAGAATGGACCCAAGCCCGAGACTGAGTGTTTTTATTGCAAGGGAAGTGGTCACTGGAAGCGGAACTGCCCCAAATACTTAGCGGACAAGAAGGCCGGCAAAACGAAAGGTATATGTGATATACATGTAATTGATGTGTACCTTACCAATACTCGTAGTAGCTCCTGGGTATTTGATACCGGTGCAGTTGCTCACATTTGTAACTCAAAGCAGGAGCTGCGGAATAAGCGGAGATTGGCGAAGGACGAGGTGACGATGCGCGTCGGGAATGGTTCCAAGGTCGATGTGATCGCCGTCGGCACGCTACCTCTACATTTACCTACGGGATTAGTTTTGAACCTCAATAATTGTTATTTAGTGCCAAGTTTGAGCATGAACATTGTATCAGGATCTCGTTTAATACGAGATGGCTACTCATTTAAATCCGAGAATAATGGTTGTTCTATTTATATGAGAGATATGTTTTATGGTCATGCTCCTATGGTGAATGGTTTATTCTTAATGAATCTCGAGCGTAATGCTACACATATTCATAGTGTGAATGCCAAAAGATGTAAGGTTGATAATGATAGTCCCACATACTTGTGGCACTGCCGCCTTGGTCACATAGGTGTCAAACGCATGAAGAAGCTCCATACAGATGGACTTTTAGAGTCTCTTGATTACGAATCATTTGACACGTGCGAACCATGCCTCATGGGTAAGATGACCAAGACTCCGTTCTCAGGAACAATGGAGCGAGCAACCAACCTATTGGAAATCATACATACTGATGTGTGCGGTCCAATGAGTGTTGAGGCTCGTGGTGGCTATCGTTATGTTCTCACCCTCACTGATGACTTGAGTAGATATGGGTATATCTACTTAATGAAACACAAGTCTGAAACCTTTGAAAAGTTCAAGGAATTTCAGAGTGAGGTTGAGAATCAACGTGACAGAAAAATCAAGTTTTTGCGATCAGATCGTGGAGGAGAATACTTGAGTCACGAATTTGGTACACACTTAAGAAAATGTGGAATAGTTTCACAACTCACGCCGCCTGGAACACCTCAGCGTAATGGTGTGTCCGAACGTCGTAATCGCACTCTATTAGATATGGTGCGATCTATGATGTCTCTTACCGATTTACCGCTGTCATTTTGGGGCTATGCTTTAGAGACTGCCGCATTCACTTTAAATAGGGCTCCGTCGAAATCCGTTGAGACGACACCGTATGAATTATGGTTTGGGAAGAAGCCTAAGCTGTCGTTTCTAAAAGTTTGGGGATGCGATGCTTATGTCAAGAAACTTCAACCTGAAAAGCTCGAACCCAAGTCGGAAAAATGCGTCTTCATAGGATACCCTAAAGAAACTATTGGGTATACCTTCTACCTCAGATCCGAAGGCAAGATCTTTGTTGCCAAGAATGGATCCTTTCTAGAGAAGGAGTTTCTCTCGAAAGAAGTAAGTGGGAGGAAAGTAGAACTTGATGAAGTATTGCCTCTTGAACCGGAAAGTGGCGCAACTCAGGAAAATGTTCCTGTGGTGCCTGCACCAATTAGAGAGGAAGTTAATGATGATGATCAAGATACTTCTGATCAAGCTCCTACTGAACTTCGAAGGTCCACAAGGACACGTTCCGCACCAGAGTGGTACGGCAACCCTGTCTTGGAAATCATGTTGTTAGACAACGGTGAACCTTCGAACTATGAAGAAGCGATGGCGGGCCCGGATTCCGACAAATGGCTGGAAGCCATGAAATCCGAGATAGGATCCATGTATGAAAACGAAGTATGGACTTTGACTGACTTGCCCGTTGATCGGCGAGCCATAGAAAATAAATGGATCTTTAAGAAGAAGACAGACGCGGATGGTAATGTGACCATCTATAAAGCACGGCTTGTCGCTAAGGGTTATCGACAAGTTCAAGGGGTTGACTACGATGAGACTTTCTCACCCGTAGCGAAGCTGAAGTCCGTCCGAATCATGTTAGCAATTGCCGCATTCTATGATTATGAAATATGGCAAATGGACGTCAAAACGGCATTCCTTAATGGTTTCCTTAAGGAAGAATTGTATATGATGCAACCGGAAGGTTTTGTCGATCCTAAGAATGCTGACAAGGTGTGCAAGCTCCAACGCTCGATTTATGGGCTGGTGCAAGCATCTCGGAGTTGGAACATTCGCTTTGATGAGATGATCAAAGCGTTTGGGTTTATGCAGACTTATGGAGAAGCCTGCATTTACAAGAAAGTGAGTGGGAGCTCTGTAGCATTTCTCATATTGTATGTGGATGACATACTGTTGATGGGAAATGATATAGAATTCTTGGAAAGCATAAAGGCCTATTTGAACAAGTGTTTTTCAATGAAGGACCTTGGAGAAGCTGCTTATATATTAGGCATCAAGATCTATAGAGATAGATCGAGACGCCTCATTGGTCTTTCACAGAGTACGTACCTTGACAAGATATTGAAGAAGTTCAAAATGGATCAGTCAAAGAAGGGGTTCTTGCCTGTATTGCAAGGTACGAGATTGAGCTTGGCTCAATGCCCGACCACGGCAGAAGATAGAGAAAAGATGAGTGTCGTCCCCTATGCCTCGGCCATAGGGTCTATCATGTATGCTATGCTGTGTACCAGACCTGATGTAAACCTTGCCGTGAGTTTGGTAGGAAGGTACCAAAGTAATCCCGGCATGGAACACTGGACAGCGGTCAAAAATATCCTGAAGTACCTGAAAAGGACTAAGGAAATGTTTCTCGTTTATGGAGGTGACGAAGAGCTTGTCGTAAAGGGTTACGTCGATGCTAGCTTCGACACAGATCTGGATGACTCTAAGTCACAAACCGGATACGTGTATATTTTGAATGGTGGGGCAGTAAGCTGGTGCAGTTGCAAGCAAAGCGTTGTGGCGGGATCTACATGTGAAGCGGAGTACATGGCAGCCTCGGAGGCAGCACACGAAGCAGTCTGGGTGAAGGAGTTCATTACCGACCTAGGAGTCATACCCAATGCGTCGGGCCCGATGACTCTCTTCTGTGACAACACTGGAGCTATTGCCCTTGCCAAGGAGCCCAGGTTTCACAGGAAGACCAGGCATATCAAGCGTCGCTTCAACTCCATTCGTGAAAGTGTTCAAAATGGAGACATAGAGATTTGTAAAGTACATACGGACCTGAATGTAGCAGATCCGTTGACTAAACCTCTCCCTAGAGCAAAACATGATCAACACCAGAATTCCATGGGTGTTCGATTCATCACAATGTAACTAGATGATTGACTCTAGTGCAAGTGGGAGACTGTTGGAAATATGCCCTAGAGGCAATAATAAAATGATTATTATATTTCCTTGTTCATGATAATTGTCTATTATTCATGCTATAATTGTATTGTCCGGAAATCGTAATACATGTGTGAATACATAGACCATAATGTGTCCCTAGTGAGCCTCTAGTTGACTAGCTCGTTGATCAACAGATAGTCATGGTTTCCTGGCTATGGACATGGGGATGTCATTGATAACGGGATCACATCATTAGGAGAATGATGTGATGGACAAGACCCAAACCTAAGCATAGCACAAAGATCGTGTAGTTCGTTTGCTGTAGCTTTTCTGGATGTCAAGTATCATTTCCTTAGACCATGAGATTGTGCAACTCCCGGATACCGTAGGAGTGCCTTGGGTGTGCCAAACGTCACAACGTAACTGGGTGACTATAAAGGTACATTACAGGTATCTCCGAAAGTGTCTGTTGGGTTGGCACGAATCGAGACTGGGATTTGTCACTCCGTATGACGGAGAGGTATCTCTGGGCCCACTCGGTAATGCATCATCATAATGAGCTCAATGTGATCAAGTGGTTGATCACGGGATCATGCATTACGGTACGAGTAAAGTGACTTGCCGGTAACGAGACTGAACAAGGTATTGGGATACCGACGATCGAGTCTCGGGCAAGTAACGTACCGATTGACAAAGGGAATTGAGTACGGGATTGATTAGGTCCTCGACATCGTGGTTCATCCGATGAGATCATCGAGGAGCATGTGGGAGCCAACATGGGTATCCAGATCCCGCTGTTGGTTATTGACCAGAGAGTCGTCTCGGTCATGTCTGCTTGTCTCCCGAACCCGTAGGGTCTACACACTTAAGGTTCGGTGACGCTAGGGTTGTATAGATATGAGTATGCAGTAATCCGAAAGTTGTTCGGAGTCCCGGATGAGATCCTGGACGTCACGAGGAGTTCCGGAATAATCCGGAGGTAAAGAATTATATATGGGAAGTTGTCATACGGTCACCGGAAAGGTTCGGGGGCATATCGGTATTGTACCGGGGCCACCGGAGGGGTTCCGGGGGTCCACCGGGAGGGGCCACCTCTCCCGGAGGGCCTTATGGGCTGTATGAGGAAGGGATCCAGCCCAAAGTGGGCTGGGGCGCCACTCCCCCTAGGGCCCATGCGCCTAGGGTTGGGGGAAACCCTAAGGGGGGCGCCCCCTTGCTTGGGGAGCAAGCCCCCCTCCCCTTGGCCGCCGCCTCCCCTCTAGATCTCATCTAGAGGGGGCCGGCCCCTCCCCCTTCCCCTATAAATAGAGGGGTGAGGGGAGGGCTGCAGAGCACATCCAAGGCGCAGCCCCTCCCCTCCCCAACACATCTCCTCCTCCGTCACGAGCTTGGCGAAGCCCTGCCGGAGTACTGCTGCTCCACCACCACCACGCCGTCGTGCTGCTGCTGGAGCTATCTTCCTCAACCTCTCCTTCCCCCTTGCTGGATCAAGAAGGAGGACACGTCACACAGACCGTACGTGTGTTGAACGCGGAGGTGCCGTCCGTTCGGCGCTAGGATCTCCGGTGATTTGGATCATGTCGAGTACGACTTCCTCATCCCCGTTGTTTGAACGCTTCCGCGCGTGATCTACAAAGGTATGTAGATGCAATCCGATCACTCATTGCTAGATGAAGTCTTAGATGGATCTTGGTGAAACCGTAGGAAAATTTTTGTTTTCTGCAACGTTCCCCAACACATAGCTGCTTCAGAAGCTGCAAATGAAGGAGTCTGGATGAAGGAGTTCATATTCGATCTAGGTGCCATGCCTAGTGCATCGGGTCCAATGAAAATCTTTTGTGACAATACTGGTGCAATTGCCTTGGCAAAGGAATCTAGATTTCACAAGAGAACCAAGCACATCAAGAGACGCTTCAATTCCATTCGAGATTTAGTCCAAGTGGGAGACATAGAAATTTGCAAGATACATATGAATCTGAATGTTGCAGACCTGCTGACTAAGCCTCTTCCACAAGCAAAACATGATCAACACCAAGGCTCCATGGGTGTTAGAATCATTACCGTGTAATCTAGATTATTGACTCTAGTGCAAGTGGGAGACTGAAGGAAATATGCCCTAGAGGCAATAATAAAGTTATTATTTATTTCCTTATATCATGATAAATATTTATTATTCATGCTAGAATTGTATTAACCGGAAATATAATACATGTGTGAATACATAGACAAACATAGTGTCACTAGTATGCCTCTACCTGACTAGCTCGTTGATCAAAGATGGTTATGTTTCCTAACCATAGACATGAGTTGTCATTTGATTAACGGGATCACATCATTAGGAGAATGATGTGATTGACTTGACCCATTTCGTTAGCTTAGCACTTGATCGTTTAGTTTGTTGCTATTGCTTTCTTCATGACTTATACATCTTCCTATGACTATGAGATTATGCAACTCCCATTTACCGGAGGAACACTTTGTGTGCTACCAAACGTCACAACGTAACTGGGTGATTATAAAGGTGCTCTACAGGTGTCTCCGAAGGTACTTGTTGGGTTGGCGTATTTCGAGATTAGGATTTGTCACTCCGATTGTCGGAGAGGTATCTCTGGGCCCTCTCAGTAATGCACATCACATAAGCCTTGCAAGCATTGCAACTAATAAGTTAGTTGCAGGATGATGTATTACGGAACGAGTAAAGAGACTTGCCGGTAACGAGATTGAACTAGGTATTGAGATACCGGCGATCAAATCTCGGGCAAGTAACATACTGATGACAAAGGGAACAACGTATGTTGTTATGCGGTCTGGCCGATAAAGATCTTCGTAGAATATGTGGGAACCAATATGAGCATCCAGGTTCCACTATTGGTTATTGACCGGAGACGTGTCTCGGTCATGTCTACATAGTTCTCGAACCCGTAGGGTCCGCACGCTTAAAGTTCGATAACAGTTATATTATGAGTTTATTTGTTTTGATGTACCGAAGGAGTTCGGAGTCCCGGATGAGATCGGGGACATGATGATGAGATCGGGGACATGATCGGAGACATAAAGATCGATATATTGGATGACTATATTCGAACATCGGAAAGGTTTCCGAATGATTCGGGTATTTTCGGGAGTACCGGGGAGTTACGGCAATTCGTATTGGGCCTTAATGGGCCATACGGGAAAGAAGAGAAAGGCCTCAAAGGGTGGCCGCACCCCTCCCCATGGGCTGGTCCGAATTGGACTAGGGAGGGGGACGACCCCTTCCTTCCTTCTCCTTTTCCCTTTCCTTTCCTTCTCTCCTACTCCTACTACTTGGAAGGGATCCTAGTTCTACTAGTAAAAGGGGAATCCTACTCCCGGTGGGAGTAGGACTCCCCTAGGGCGCGCCATAGAGAGGGCCGGCCCCTCCCCTCCTCCACTCCTTTATATACGGGGGCAGGGGGTTCCTCTAGACACAACAATTGATCCTTAAGATCTATTAGCCGTGTGCGGTGCCCTCCTCCACCATAATCCTCGATAATATTGTAGCAGTGCTTAGGCGAAGCCCTGCGACGGTAGAAATCAAGATCGTCACCACACCGTCGTGCTGACAGAACTCTTCCCTGACATTCTGCTGGATCGGAGTCTGGGGATCGTCATCGAGCTGAACGTGTGCTAGAACTCGGAGGTGTCATTGTTTTGGTGCTTGATCGGTCGGGCCGTGAAGACGTACGACTACATCAACCGCGTTGTGCTAACGCTTCCGCTTCCGGTCTACGAGGGTACGTAGACAACACTCTCCCCTCTCGTTGTTATGCATCACCATGATCTTGCGTGTGCATAGGAATTTTTTTGAAATTACTACGTTCCCCAACACTTATCCGCCAAATACTTGGGGTAGTTCCGCTTGCAGTGACCAGTCCCTTTGCAGTAGAAGCACTTAGTCTCAGGCTTAGATACAGACTTGGGCTTCTTCAATTGAGTAGCAACTTGCTTGTCGTTCTTCTTGAAGTTTCCCTTCTTCCCTTTGCCCTTTTCTTAAAACTAGTGGTCTTGTCAACCATCAACACTTGATGCTTTTCTTGATTTCTACCTTCGTCGATTTCAGCATCACGAAGAGCTTGGGAATTGTTTTCGTCATCCCTTGCATCCTATAGTTCATCACGAAGTTCTACTAACTTGGTGATGGTGATTAGAGAATTCTGTCAATCACTATTTTGTCTGGAAGATTAACTTCCACTTGATTCAAGCGATTGTGGTACCCAGACAATCTGAGCACATGCTCACTGCTTGAGCTATTCTCCTCCATCTTTTAGCTATAGAACTTGTTGGAGACTTCATATCTCTCAACTCGGGTATTTGCTTGAAATATTAACTTCAACTCCTGGAACATCCATATGATCCATGATGTTCAAAACGTCTTTGAAGTCCCGATTCTAAGCTGTTAAGCATGGTGCACTAAACTATCAAGTAGTCATCATATTGAGCTAGCCAAACGTTCATGACGTCTGCATCTGCTCCTGCAATAGGTATGTCACCTAGTGGTGCATTAAGGACATAATTCTTCTGTGCAGCAATGAGGATAAACCTCAGATCACGGATCCAATCCGCATCATTGCTACTAACATTTTTCAACTTAGTTTTCTCTAGGAACACATAAAAATTAAACGGGGAGCAACATCGCGAGCTATTGATCTACAACATAGATATGCTAATACTACCAGGACTAAGTTCATGATAAATTAAAGTTCAATTAATCATATTACTTAAGAACTCCCTCTTAGAAAGACATCCATCTAATCTTCTAAGTGATCACGTGATCCAAATCAACTAAATCATAACCGATCATCACGTGAAATGGAGTAGTTTTCAATGGTGAACATCACTATGTTGATCATATCTACTATATGATTCACGTTCGACCTTTCAGTCTCAGTGTCCCGAGGCCATATCTGCATATGCTAGGCTCGTCAAGTTTAACCTGAGTATTCTGCGTGTGCAAAACTGGCTTGCACCAGTTGTAGATGGACGTAGAGCTTATCACACCCGATCATCACGTGGTGTCTGGGCACAACGAACTTTGGCAACGGTGCATACTCAGGGAGAACATTTTTATCTTGAAATTTAGTGAGAGATCATCTTATAATGCTACCGTCAATAACTAAGCAAAGTAAGATGTATAAAAGATAAACATCACATGCAATCAAAAAATGTGACATGATATGGCCATTATCATCTTGTGCCTTTGATCTCTATGTCCAAAGCATCGTCATGATCTCCATCGTCACCGGCATGACACCATGATCTCCATCATCTTGATCTATATCAATGTGTCGTCACATGGTCGTCTCGCCAACCATTGCTCTTGCAACTATTTCTATCGCATAGCGATAAAGTAAAACAATTATTTGGCACTTGCATCTTATGCAATAAAGAGACAACCATAAGGCTTCTGCCAATTGCCGATAACTTCAATAAAAACATGATCATCTCATACAATAACTTATATCACGTCTTGACCATATCACATCACAACATGCCCTGCAAAAACAAGTTAGACGTCCTCTACTATGTTGTTGCAAGTTTTACGTGGCTGCTACGGGCTTAGCATGAACCGTTCTTACCTATGTATCAAAACCACAATGATAGTTTGTCAAGTTGGTGTTGTTTTAACCTTGGCAAGGACCGGGCGTAGCCACACTCGATTCAACTAAAGTTGGAGAAATTGACACCCGCCAGCCACCTGTGTGCAAAGCACGTCGGTAGAACCAGTCTCGCGTAAGCGTACGCGTAATGTCGGTCCGGGCCGCTTCATCCAACAATACCGCCGAACCAAAGTATGACATGCTGGTAAGCAGTATGACTTATATCGCCCACAACTCACTTGTGTTATACTCGTGCATATAACATCAACGCATAAAACCAGGCTCTGATGCCACTATTGGGGAACGTAGTAATTTCAAAAAAAATTCCTACGCAGACGCAAGATCATGGTGATGCATAGCAACGAGAGGGGAGAGTGTTGTCCACGTACCCTCGTAGACCGAAAGCGGAAGCGTTAGCACAACGCGGTTGATGTAGTCGTACGTCTTCACGAGCCGACCGATCAAGTACCGAATGCACGACACTTCCGAGTTCAGCACACGTTCAGCTCGATGACGTCCCGCGAACTCCGATCCAGCAGAGCTTCATGGGAGACTTCCGTCAGCATGATGGCGTGGTGACGGTGATGATGTTGCTACCGACGCAGGGCTTCGCCTAAGCACCGCTATGATATGACCGAGGTGGAATATGGTGAAGGTGGGCACCGCACACGGCTGGGAGAGATCAACTGATCAACTTGTGTGTCTAGAGGTTCCCCCCTGCCTCTGTATATAAAGGAGCAAGGGGAGAGGTGGCCGGCCTAGGAGGAGGGCGCGTCAAGGGGGGAGTCCTACTCCCACCGGGAGTAGGACTCCTCCTTCCCTTGTTGGAGTAGGAGAGAAGGAAAGAGGGGGAGAGGAACAAGGAAAAGTGGGCTGCACCCCTTGTTTAATTTGGACCAGAGTAGCACGCCTCCTTCCTTTTGGCCTCTCTCCTCTATTCCTGTATGGCCCAATAAGGCCCATATACTCCCCGACGAATTCCCGTAACTCTCCGGTACTCCGAAAAATACCCGAATCACTCGGACCCTTTCCGATGTCCGAATATAGTCGTCCAATATATCGATCTTTACGTCTCGACCATTTTGAGACTCCTCGTCATGTCCCCGATCTCATCCGGGACTTCGAACTCCTTCGGTACATCAAAACTCATAAACTCATAATATAACTGTCATCGAAACCTTAAGCGTGCGGACCCTACGGGTTCGAGAACAATGTAGACATGACCGAGATACGTCTCCGGTCAATAACCAATAGCGGAACCTAGATGCTTATATTGGCTCCCACATATTCTACGAAGATATTTATCGGCTAGACCGCATAACAACATACGTTGTTCCCTTTGTCATTGGTATGTTACTTGCCAGAGATTTGATCGTCGGTATTTTAATACCTAGTTCAATCTCGTTACTGGCAAGTCTCTTTACTCGTTCTGTAATACATCATCCCGCAACTAACTTATTAGTTGCAATGCTTGCAAGGCTTAAGTGATGTGTATTACCGAGAGGGCCCAGAGATACCTCTCTGACAATCGGAGTGACAAATCCTAATCTCGAAATACGCCAACCCAACAAGTACCTTCGGAGACACCTGTAGAGCACCTTTATAATCACCCAATTACGTTGTGACGTTTGGTAGCACACAAAGTGTTCCTCTGGTAAACGGGAGTTGCATAATCTCATAGTCATAGGAAGATGTATAAGTCATGAAGAAAGCAATAGCAACAAACTAAACGATCAAGTGATATGCTAACGGAATGGGTCAAGTCAATCACATCATTCTCCTAATGATGTGATCTCGTTAATCAAATGACAACTCATGTCTATGGTTAGGAAACATAACCATCTTTGATCAACGAGCTAGTCAATTAGAGGCATACTAGTGACACTCTGTTTGTCTATGTATTCATACATGTATTATGTTTTCGGTTAATACAATTCTAGCATGAATAATAAACATTTATCATGATATAAGGAAATAAATAATAACTTTATTATTGCCTCTAGGGCATATTTCCTTCAATGGTGTCCTCCATGGACGTCATCGACTTGGGAGGAGGACCATACCTGGCTATGGACGGGCCCTGGTTGGACGACACCGTGGTAAAAGGCAAGTGCGTGCATCAGTGCTGGTTATGGAGGTCCGGCAATGCCTATGTGGCGGCCGAATAGGTACAACGGTGACGTCGGAGGAGTATGAGGATGCAAAGCAAGGGGGAGGGGCAGATTGGAAGAAAATGGGACCAGGAGGGGGATATTGTGGGCTGGGTGTGTCGGAGTCCTACATGGCTATTGTTCGGACTCCCGCAAAGCCACCCCCCCCACACACACACACACTTTGATTCCAACTTGCAGGAAAACATGCGCCCGGACCGCTCGGCGGACCGATACAGGCCTGCATTGGATGGTAGAACACTTCCGAATAAAGCGGTCTAGACGCATGCAGGTGGTTTGAGGGTCAGCGTTAGAGATGCCCTGAGGGCGTAATGTCTAGATGCAATCATGACATGTATGATCAAACATCAAAACTGCAATTTAATCGATACACAACTTGAAAGAGTGTTTAATCCACCAAAGGGGATAAGTAGAAGATTTTTACAAAATTCTTCGAAAATGTCATTTCTTTGAAGGATTAGCCGACTAAACAATAAAGAAGAAATACTTGCAAAATAAGAACTACTCGAAGCATGTGTTCAGTACTGCGACAAAGTCTTCAGAACATAAGATGGCATGTATATTAAGTAACAAAACAAATAAACTAGACAAATAAACGGACAAGAACACTTAAGAGTTGCTACACTTGAGACATAGCCTAACATAACAGAAAGCAACGGAATAGCAAAGTTTTCAGAGAAATTCTTCAAAGGAGAGAGGGAGCAAAGTCTTCACAATATTCAATTAAAAAAGTAAAGGGTGAAGAATATAGATGTAGTTGCTTGACGAAGACATGAGATCTGTGGCACCAGTTCGTGTTGTCGTGGCAGCACTACATCTAGTTCGAGGACTCAGATTTAACTTAGAAGACCAAGTCTTTAGCCTATTCTTCTTGAGCTAAGATCACATAGAGTTCGCCCAATCACTCGTGGCAGATCTTCAAGGTAGATCGCCGAAACCTTCACATATTTGTTCATCGTAGATCCACATTGACTCTTCGATGCTCTGAACTGACATGTAATCGTCTAGAAGATCACAGTCTTCAAGAATAACAAGTCTTCGGTTCACTCGAGCAAATTCTTCAGTGATGCTCGATCACTTTGTCTTTGGGTACTTAGGGTTTTTCCTCACTAAGATTCACTCAAATGCTTCAGAAGGATGGATTGCTTTTATGACCCTTGTCGCAAAGTATCATGGAGCAGTCAACCAACTTATGGTGGTGCAGATGGCTATTTATAGCCAGGGTCGTATACCGAGGCCTCCAAGTTAAAGTTGAACGAGACGGGACGCCAACCAGTTGCTAGCGAGGCAATGGTTAGAAATTCAAACTCTCAATTTCCTCACAGTAGGAGAACCAAACTGTCAGTTTCCTAACTCTTCGGCGAGGACTTAGACTACAACATCCTAAAGAATATCATTTCTGACATTGAACAAAAAGGACCATGCTGCAAGAGTTTTTCAAAGACTTTACTTGAAGAACTAGGTTAGATTGAGCACACTTTGGAAATACAGTCTCCGTATCACCTGGACCCCTCTTAATAGTACGGTTTTCCCTATGACTCGGTGAAGAATGAAAATAACTATAAAAGGACTAAGTCTTCACAATCCAGTTCGTCGGCTAATTCTTCACTGCGGGTGCGCCTAATTCTTCAATGTTTCCTTCACATTTTTAGGGCTCGTTTACAATAGTTAAATGGATTCTTCAAATACTTTCGCCTATGTATATTCACAAACACATTAGTCCCTTAACCACTTTTGTCGTCAATACTCCAAAACCACAAAGAGGGCACTAGATGCAATTACACAATTTTAATTTGTTAATCACACCTTATCTATTTTGGAGACATGTCACTAGTGAAATTATGGATCCTAGTCAATTATTCCTCATAAATACATCCCCGTTCACTTGTTTCTCTGTTAGTTAATATTCTGAATTTAATTTCCGATGCATACAAAAATCAATTCCAACCATTAAATACATTAATCCATGTAACTAGAAAAGCTAGTAAGAGTCACAATCCCATTCATCAAGTTGGAGACCAAGATGGGTTCTTTGTTTGAGTGCAGGATGATTATTTGCTTGTAGGGAACTCCACGGATTTGATACCTTGGTTCTCAAACACTGAGGGAGGATTCTTTCGCTACTGCAAACCCTTCCTCTTCAAGTCCCAACAAATTTCATCTAATAGGCATATCACTATTAGCAGAGGGTATCAGGAAGCAATCAAACTGTCGAGTAAATTAATGAAAAGCCATCATAATCCGTTGAATGGAACACACAAGAGACCTCTCACACACATGTGCATCATCGTCATCACTTATCCCCAACCGGGCATCATCACCATCCCTTCTCCCCAAGCTAGCAACTCCGACTTCACTATAGACGATCGTCGACCCAGCCCACACCATAGAAGCTGAGAGGAGAAACATGAAGATTCATACCGAAACACAAACCACCGGCAACGTGGGTAGCACAAATCTGACTCTGACAAGAGTTGTGAAGGAGAACTATAAAAGGTTGGCGCCGTGAAAGACCACCGGACAAACCCATGTTGCCCTTCATCGTGGCCACCGGGTCCCGCCATCGCAGTTCAAACTCCAAACAACAAACAAACTTAGGCAATCCCATGGGCACACCGAAGAAGAGCTGGCTTCCACAACCATGCTCGTGTCTCCGGCATCGCTTGCCCTCGTTATCGTTGCCACAAAAGCCCAGCCGCTAACACCGTCGTCTTCCACCGATCCCACTTACCAATGTCCAACTACAAAGATGAAGCCCCCGAGAGGGGATACAATGCCAAAGTGCTGCCATTGTTCGATCACACGGATCTAGGGTTTCCGCAACTGCAGCGACAAGTATACCCATGCGGTAGCAGTGAGGCGGCCATGCAACAATGCCTCCAAGGTCAGCGACCCCCGCTGATGTCATTGTTGCTGGTCATAGGCCTAGGGCCGAGACACGGTCTTCATCCAAACTTCCAACACACCCTCAGCCGCACATCTACCACCATCAAGCCCGCCAAGAAAACCATCCAGCGCCACCCATGAACTAGCCCGCCAGCGAAGAAACACAAAGTAGCCACCGCAGCAAGCCGCACCTCCTGGAGACCATTGGCGGCCATTCACCAACATCAGCCGCCAGGCCATATATAACGAGGACCGAAAGGATCCGGGGCCACCGGCCGTCACGCCCTGTCGAAAATCATGCCATCAAGGGAATAGTGGAGCGCTACTCGAGGCCAAGAACCACCGCGGTTCCCGACCATAGCCCTTGACTAGTTGCTCCTCCGTTTGCCATCATGCACAACCGCGCTTTCCGAAGCAACCCCAACACACATAGCTGTGTCGGAGGGCGGAGAAGCTAGATTAGCCGCACCCGCACGTCTCTGCTTCGATGCCATGAAGCCGCACCTCCTCCCCGCTATGGGCCATCGACCCCGCGTCGCCATGTGCCGGATCCGTGTTGGAGAGACGCCCGAGACCTCCATGCCCGCGACCCCTCGCGCTGGCCCGCGCCATTCAGAACGCCTCGTAAGAGGGAGAAGAAGCCCCCGCCGCCGCCAACGCAACATGGACTTCGCCCGCAGCCCCGCGGGGCGGCGAGGGTGATGGCATGAGGTGCATGTAGTGAGCGACGGTTACGGTTTGCTCCTGGGCACAGGGAACGACACGGGAGGGAGAGGGGGTTTCTTTTCTTTCATGTACAATGTATTGTTGCAATCTTCGAGCCAGATGTAGGCGTAACCTACAGTCCTACACACGAGAGAATCAACCATAATTTGCAAATCTAAACACGCATGTTGTTAGGCACTGGGCACTGGCATTTATACACACATGCTAATAGGTACTCGCATTAGTAGGCGCTACAGTTGCTACACTACTGCTGCTAGCACGCAGCTCCTTAAGTGTACTGGTACATTCTGTATTTGCCCCAAAAAAGTGTACTATAATACCTCTCCAGTAGATTGTGGGTGGATATTTTAGAACCTTGTGCCCAATTGTTTAGCCGAAAATAGCATTCCAGAAAAGACCATCAATTTAATTCTCGTCGAAGTCGATCCACTGGAGAGATCATCCTCGTGGATAATTCATTCATCGGATCGATCTGCCTAACATTCTGTCACCTTTTCAGTTCCTTTTAATATGAGCTGAAGCGACCAAGCTAACTTTCCGTGCATGCGTAGTGTTGATGTTACTTCTCCAACATGAATGATTCTCATCAACAGAGAAATGGAGATTATCATCGGTGGGGATCATCTCACTGTACCTTTTTATTCTGAAAAAAAGCTTGCGCCCAATCTTAAGAGACTGAGTTTGCAAAGCCCATGTAATTTAAAAAGTATATCAAACTCCAATCCGATAACTCACAAATTTTGTTGGCTCTTCCAAATTTAAATAGTCTATTGTGCACAAACCCCTTTAATACACTCAAATGGTTAGGTTTCTTGTGGTGGAACCAATCCATCAGGGTTCAAATCCTAGATTTGGAATTGGTAGTCGTATTTTTCTGTATTTATTTCAGGATGCAAATACAAATTAAATTGTACATGATTGGACTATTTAATAATACCATTATTGTATAAAATTGCTTCATGATCAGTTGATGACACAATGATTTAATTCATTTTACTGCAATATTTGTAACCACGACTGGTATCACATATTTATTTCCTTGATTATAATTAATAAAGTTTATCTATCTATTCATTATTATATATCTAAATCAAAATACAAAAGAAAAATGATGGATGCACTATAAATCCATACGAAGAGGCAAAATATCCGACTTGATTTAGAAAGCTAACGCGTCACAAGTACATTGATATCCCAAGTTGAACATAATAACCTACATATACCATTATAAATGAAACGGCATGTCCTTAACATTATATTATACCCTTTTTTTTGAAAAGGGGTGCAACCCCAGCCTCTGCATCAATAAGATGCATACGGCTCATAATATTAAAATAGAGAGTGTCACAAAGTCTTCAGCAGGTTTAAAGTAAAAAAGACGACAAGCCGCTCAGACGAGCGTAAACATAAAGCCACAACCGGCTGGCAAAAAATAGGAGCACTACATGCCTATCCTATTACATGACCGCCATCCAAACCGGTTGAAAATAACCCGAGCTACCATCTCCCATCGGGTAGACGCAGTAGCCAAATGCCCCCTGTCATCCATCGGAGTGAGTAGCGACCACATACAGATCAACGCTGTGGCCCTGAAGATAACCTGCAAAAAATGAAAGTTCGTTGCTCTGTTAAAAACCAAATCATTTCTGCAGTTCCATACTGCCCATAACAAGGCACACGCGCCAACACGAATGAGTCTTGCTAAAACCAAGTCTACCCCATCAAGCCATGTTCCAAACAACATATTGATAGAAGTAGGTGGAATAATATTGAAGGCAATATGAATCGAACGCCAAAGAAGCTTAGCCAGTGGACAATCCAGAAAGAGGTGCCTGATAGTTTCATTACAATCGCAGAAACTACATCTAGCAGAACCCACCCAATTGCGTTTTGCCAGATTATCCTTTGTCAAAATTACTTTTTTATGCACAAACCACATAAACACTTTAATTCGCAAAGGTACCTTAACTTTCCAGACATGTCTGGAGCAAGGAATGACACTAGTATTAATGACATCCAGATACATGGATTTAACCAAGAACCTACCGTCCTTTGTCAATTTCCAAAACAACCTATCTGGATCCTGAGACAGTTGGACATCCATCAGCCGTCGTATAAGATGAAGCCATGCCTCCCATCGTTCACCCACTAGTGTCCTCCGGAAGCTAATATTGAGAGGCGTTGACTGTAAGACATTTGCAACGTATACTTCTCGACGTTGAACAATGTTATACACCCATGGATCTCTTGTTACCCATGCAACTTACCAAGATTGTGTCGGTCAACCATCAAATGCCATGAACCGCGTAGGTTTCTCTAACCTACTCCCTGCATCGACACATATAAATTTGTCGCCTATGTCATCTGTAGATGCCGTTGGACAAAGGACGTAACTCTTTCAGGACATGTTTTTCTCTACCAAGGTCAAGCAGCTGGCCTCGGAGATGTATGGCCGATGCATGCACAAATGAAATGTGTGTAGCAACATGAATCTAGTCGTGGAGAGATATGATATGTGATGTCTATTACACAACCTTCTTCTTGTAGACGTTGTTGGGCCTCCAAGTGCAGAGGTTTGTAGGACAGTAGCAAATTTCCCTCAAGTGGATGACCTAAGATTTATCAATCCGTAGGAGGCGTAGGATGAAGATGGTCTCTCTCAAGCAACCCTGCAACCAAATAACAAAGAGTCTCTTGTGTCCCCAACACACCCAATACAATGGTAAATTGTATAGGTGCACTAGTTCGGCGAAGAGATGGTGAAACAAGTGGTATATGGATAGTAGAAATAGTTTTTGTAATCTAAAATAATAAAAACAGCAAGGTAGCAAGTGATAAAAATGAGCATAAACGGTATTGCAATGATGGTAAACAAGGCCTAGGGTTCATACTTTCGCTAGTGTAAGTTCCCTCAACAATATTAACATAATTGGATCACATAACTATCCCTCAACATGCAACAAGAGTCACTCCAAAGTCACTAATAGCGGAGAACGAACGAAGAGATTATGGTAGGGTATGAAACCACCTCAAAGTTATTCTTTCCAATCAATCCGTTGGGCTATTCCTATAAGTGTCACAAACAGCCCTAGAGTTCGTACTAGAATAACACCTTAAGACACAAATCAACCAAAACCCTAATGTCACCCAGATACTCCAATGTCACCTCAAGTATCCGTGGGTATGATTATACGATATGCATCACACAATCTCAGATTCATCTATTCAACCAACAAAAAGGACCTCAAAGAGTGCCCCAAAGTTCTACCGGAGAATCACGACGAGAACGTGTGCCAACCCCTATGCATAGGTTCATGGGCGGAACCCGCAAGTTGATCACCGAAACATACATCAAGTGAATCACGTGATATCTCATTGTCACCACAGATATCCACGCCAAGACATACATCAAGTGTTCTCAAATCTTTAAAGACTCAATCCGATAAGATTACTTCAAAAGGGAAACTCAATTCATTACAAGAGAGAAGAGGGGGAGGAGAAACATAAGATCCAACTATAATAGCAAAGCTCGCGATACATCAAGATCGTGCCAAATCAAGAACACGAGAGAGAGAGATCAGACACATAGCTACTGGTACATACCCTCAGCCCCGAGGGAGAACTACTCCCTCCTCGTCATGGAGAGCACCGGGATGATGAAGATGGCTACAGGAGAGGGATTGCCCCCTCCGGCAGGGTGCCGGAACGGGTCTAGATTGGTTTTCGGTGGCTACGGAGGCTTCTGGCGGCGGAACTCCCGATCTATCTTGCGTTCTGGAAGTTTTAGGTCACGTAGGTATATATGGGTGCAGGAGGTACGCCGGGGGAGCCACGAGGGCCCCACGAGACAGGGGGCGCGCCCCCCACCCTCGTGAGCACCTCGTTCCTTCCTTGACGTGGGGTCCAAGTCCATCGGGTGGCTTTCGTTCCAAAAATAACTTCTCTAGTTGATTTCGTTCCGTTTCGACTCCGTCTGATATTCCTTTTTCTCGAAACACTGAAATAGGCATAAAACAACAAATCTGGGTTGGGCCTCCGGTTAATAGGTTAGTCCCAAAAATAATATAAAAGTGGAAAATAAAGCCCAATATTGCCCACAACATTAGATAATATAGCATGGAGCAATCAAAAATTATAGATACGTTGGAGACGTGTCAAGCATCCCCAAGCTTAATTCCTGCTCGTCCTCGAGTAGGTAAATGATAAAAAGATAATTTTTGATGTGGAATGCTAGTTGGCATAATTTCAATGTGATTCTTTTTAATTATGGTATGAATATTCAGATCCGAAAGATTCAAGACAAAAGTTCATATTGACATAAAAATAATAATACTTCAAGCATACTAACTAAGCAATCATGTCTTGTCAAAATAACATGGCCAAAGAGAGCTATCCCTACAAAAATCATATAGTCTGGCTATGCTCCATCTTCACCACACAAAATATTTAAATCATGCACAACCCCGATGACAAGCCAAGCAATTGTTTCATACTTTTGATGTTCTCAAACTTTTTCAATCTTCACGCAATACATGAGCGTGAGCCATGGATATAGCACTATAGGTAGAATATAATGGTGGTTGTGGAGAAGACAAAAAGGGAGAAGATAGTCTCACATCAACTAGGCGTATCAACGGGCTATGGAGATGCCCATCAATAGATATCAATGTGAGTGAGTAGGGATTGTCATGCAACAGATGCACTAGAGCTATAAATGTATGAAAGCTCAACAAAAGAAACTAAGTAGGTGTGCATCCAACTAGCTTGCTCACGAAGACCTAGGGCATTTTGAGGAAGCCCATCATTGGAATATACAAGCCAAGTTCTATAATGAAAGATTCCCACTGGTATATGAAAGTGACAACATAGGAGACTCTCTATCATGAAAATCATGGTGCTACTTTGAAGTACAAGTATGGTAAAAGCATAGTAGCATTGCCCCTTTTTATTTTTTATTTGGCCTTTCCTTTTTTGGCCTTTCTTTTTTTTTCTTTTTTTGGGACAATGCTCTATTGAATGATGATCATCACACTTCTATTTATTTACAACTCGATGATACAACTCGATACTAAAACAAAGTATGACTTTATATGAATGCCTCCGACGGTGTACCGGGATATGCAATGAATCAAGAGTGACAAGTATGAAAGAATTATGAACGGTGGCTTTGCCACAAATACTATGTCAACTACATGATCATGCTAAGCAATATGACAATGATGAATGTGTCATGATAAACTGGATGGTGGAAAGTTGCATGGCAATATATCTCGTAATGGCTATGAAAATGCCATAATAGGTAGGTATGGTGGCTGTTTTGAGGAAGGTATATGGTGGGTTTATGGTACCGACGAAAGTTGCGCGGTACTAGAGAGGCTAGCAATGGTGGAAGGGTGAGAGTGCATATAATTCATGGACTCAACATTAGTCATAAAAAACTCACATACTTATTGCAAAAATCTATTAGTTATCGAAACAAAGTACTACGCGCATGCTCATAGGAGGATAGATTGGTAGGAAAAGACCATCGCTCGTCCCCGACCGCCACTCATAAGGAAGACAATCAATAAACACCTAATGCTCCGACTTCGTTACATAACGGTTCACCATACGTGCATGCTACGGGAATCACAAACTTCAACACAAGTATCTCTCAAATTCACAACTACTCAACTAGCATGACTCTAATATCACCATCTCCAGATCTCAAAACAATCATCAAGCATCAAACTTCTCATAGTATTCAACACACTCATAAGAAAGTTTTATTATTAATCTTGTATACCTAGCATATTAGGATTTTAAGCAAATTACCATGATATTTAAGACTCTCAAAATAATCTAAGTGAAGTATGAGAGTTCATCTATTTATTCAAAATAAAACTACCACCATGCTCTAAAAGATATAAGTGAAGCACTAGAGCAATGACAAACTACTCCGAAGGATATAAGTGAAGATCAATGAGTAGTTGAATAATTATGCAACTATGTGAAGACTCTCTAACATTTAATAATTTCAGATCTTGGTAATTTATTCAAACAGCAAGCAAAGCAAAATAAAATGACATTCTAAGAATAGCAAACATCATGTGAAGAAGCAAAAACTTAGGATCAACCGATACTAACCGATAATTGTTGAAGAAGAAAGGTGGGATGCCAACCGGGGCATCCCCAAGCTTAGATGCTTGAGACTTCTTGAAATATTATATTGGGGTGCCTTGGGCATCCCCAATCTTGAGCTTTTGTGTCTCCTTAATTCCTCTCATATCACGGTCTCCCTAAATCTCAAAAGCTTCATCCACACAAAACTCAACAAGGACTTATGAGATAAGTTAGTATAAACCATTGCCAAAACCTTATCATACTCTACTGTAGCAAATCACTAAAATTATTATTCAACATTGCATACTAAATTCCTCTGCATATTTAATAGTCCTATCCTCAAATAGAATATTAAAGAAGCTAACATATGCAAACAATGCAAACATAACAGCAATCTGCCTAAACAGGATAGTCTGTAAAGAATGCAGCAACATCCATACTTACCTAGCTCCAAAAATTATGAAAGAAAATTCCCACTATAGTAAATTTATCAGATCTTAATATGAAAAAGGTTCCAACATTTTATCACATTCTGACTTTTCTAGGGAATTATTGCAACAACGGTAAACTTTCTGTTTTCAAACAGCAACATGTATACTTGTAACATAGGCATAGTAGAGGCTATCAATGTCAGTTTTATTGAAATAAAAGATGCAAAACATTGTTCTAAATAACAGAAAGAAAATACTAACAAAATAAATTGACGCTCCAAGCAAAACACATATCATGTTGCGAATAAAAATATAGCTCCAAGTAAAGTTACCGATGAACAAAGACGAAAGAGGGGATGCCTTCCGGGGCATCCCCAAGCTTAGGCTCTTGGTTATCCTTGAATATTACCTTGGGGTGCCTTGGTCATACCCAAGCTTAGGCTCTTGCCACTCCTTATTCCATAGTCCATCGAATCCTTACCCAAAACTTGAAAACTTCACAACACAAAACTTAACAGAAAACTCGTAAGCTCCGTTAGTATAAGAAAATAAATCACCACTTTAAGGTACTGTAATGAACTCATTATTTATTTAATGGTGTTAAACCTACTGTATTCCAACTTCTTTATGGTTTATAAACTATTTTACTAGCAATAGATTCATCAAAATAAGTAAACAACACATGAAAAATAGAATCTGTCAAAAACAGAACAATCTGTAGTAATCTGGATCAGACGTATACTTCTGGAACTCATAAAATTCTAAAATAAATTGCTGGACCTGAGGAATTTATTTATTAGTCATTTGCAAAAAGAATTAACTAAATATCACTCTCCAAATAAAAATGGCAGCAATTCTCGTGAGCGCTAAAGTTTCTGTTTTTGACAGCATGATCAACAAGACTTTCCCCAAGTCTTCCCAAAGGTTCTACTTGGCACAAACACTAATTAAACACATAAAACCACATCTAAATACAGGATAGATGAATTATTTATTACTAAACAGGAACAAAAAGCAAGGAACAAAAATAAAATTAGGTTGCCTCCCAACAAGCGCTATCGTTTAACGCCCCTAGCTAGGCATGATGATTTTAATGATGCTCACATGAAGGATAAGAATTGTAACATAAAGAGAGCATCATGAATAATATTACTAGCACATTTAAGTCTAACCCACTTCCTATGCATAGGGATTTTGTGAGCAAACAACTTGTGGGAACAAGAATCAACTAGCATAGGAAGACAAAACAAGCATAACTTCAAAACTTTAAGCACATAGAGAGGAAACTTGATATTATTGCAATTCCTACAAGCATATACTCCTCCCTCATAATAATTTTCAGTAGCATCATGAATGAATTCAACAATATAACCAGCACCTAAAGCATTATTTTCATGATCTACAAGCATAGAAAATTTACTACTCTCCACACAAGCAAAATTCTTCTCATGAATAATAGTGGAAGCAAACTCAACAAAATAACTATCATGTGATTGAAAATTAAGATTAAGATGACAAGTTTCATGGTTATCATTATTCTTTAAAGCATACGTGTCATCACAATAATCATCATAGATAGGAGGCATGCTTTCATCATAATAAATTTGCTCATCAAAACTTGGGGGACAAAAAATATCATCTTCATCAAACATAGCTTCCCCAAGCTTGTGGCTTTGCATATCATTAGCATCATGGATATTCAAGGAATTCATACTAAAAACATTGCAATCATGCTCATCATTCAAATATTTAGTGCCAAACATTTTATAGATTTCTTCTTCTAGCACTTGAGCACAATTATCCTTTCCATCATACTCACGAAAGATATTAAAAAGGTGAAGCGTATGAGACAAACTCAATTCCATTTTTTTATAGTTTTCTTTTATAAACTAAACTAGTGATAAAACAAGAAACTAAAAGACTCGATTGCAAGATCTAAAGATATACCTTCAAGCACTCACCTCCCCGGCAACGGCGCCAGAAAAGAGCTTGATGTCTACTACACAACCTTCTTCTTGTAGACGTTGTTGGGCCTCCAAGTGTAGAGGTTTGTAGGACAGTAGCAAATTTCCCTCAAGTGGATGACCTAAGGTTTATCAATCCGTAGGAGGCGTAGGATGAAGATGGTCTCTCTCAAGCAACCCTTCAACCAAATAACAAAGAGTCTCTTGTGTCCCCAACACACCAATACAATGGTAAATTGTATAGGTGCACTAGTTCGGCGAAGAGATGGTGAAACAAGTGGTATATGGATAGTAGAAATAGTTTTGTAATCTGAAATAATAAAAACAGCAAGGTAGCAAGTGATAAAAATGAGCGTAAACGGTATTGCAATGATGGTAAACAAGGCCTAGGGTTCATACTTTCGCTAGTGTAAGTTCCCTCAACAATACTAACATAATTGGATCACATAACTATCCCTCAACATGCAACAAGAGTCACTCCAAAGTCACTAATAGCGGAGAACGAACGAAGAGATTATGGTAGGGTATGAAACCACCTCAAAGTTATTCTTTCCAATCAATCTGTTGGGATATTCCTATAAGTGTTACAAACAACCCTAGAGTTCGTACTAGAATAACACCTTAAGACACAAATCAACCAAAACCCTAATGTCACCTAGATACTCCAATGTAACCTCAAATATCCGTGGGTATGATTATACGATGCATCACACAATCTTAGATTCATCTATTCAACCAACACAAAGGACCTCAAAGAGTGCCCCAAAGTTCTACCGGAGAATCACGATGAGAACGTGTGCCAACCCCTATGCATAGGTTCATGGGCGGAACCCGCAAGTTGATCACCAAAACATACATCAAGTGAATCACGTGATATCCCATTGTCACCATAGATATCCACGGCAAGACATACATCAAGTGTTCTCAAATTTTTAAAGATTCAATCCGATAAGATTACTTCAAAGGGGAAACTCAATTCATTACAAGAGAGAATAGGAGGAGGAGAAACATAAGATCCAACTATAATAGCAAAGCTCGCGATACATCAAGATCGTGCCAAATCAAGAACACGAGAGAGAGATCAAACACATAGCTACTGGTACATACCCTCAGCCCCGAGGGAGAACTACTCCTTCCTCGTCATGGAGAGCACCGGGATGATGAAGATGGCCATCGGAGAGGGATTGCCCCCTCCGGCAGGGTGCCGGAACGGGTCTAAATTGGTTTTCGGTGGTTACGGAGGCTTCTGGCGGCGGAACTCCCGATCTATCTTGCGTTCTGGAAGTTTTAGGTCATGTAGGTATATATGGGTGCAGGAGGTACGTCAGGGGAGCCACGAGGGCCCCACGAGACAGGGGGGCGTGCCCTAGGGGGGGCCCACCCTCATGAGCACCTTGTTCCTTCCTTGACGTGGGGTCCAAGTCCATCGGGTGGCTTTCGTTGCAAAAATAACTTCTCTAGTTGATTTTGTTCCGTTTCGACTCCGTCTGATATTCCTTTTCCTCGAAACACTGAAATAGGCATAAAACAGCAAATCTGGGTTGGGCCTCCGGTTAATAGGTTAGTCCCAAAAATAATATAAAAATGGAAAATAAAGCCCAATATTGCCCAAAACAGTAGATAATATAGTATGGAGCAATCAAAAATTATAGATACGTTGGAGACATATCAATATGCAACAAGAACATCTTGAAACTACAAACAAATCAAATAATACCAAGTATTTGGTGGGGACCTTGTCACAATATGAGCACTCTAGGACCATGTGATAGAGAGCGAAATTGGATCCTATGAAGCATAGTTTCAGGAGAAAGTGTGCTAAAATATTGATGTGTTCACATTCTTCATGGCAATTGTCCATTTTTTCGCGAATATGCATAGAGCGTATCATTTCAATGCCAGAGAGTGAAAGGAGTACAAGAGGGGTGGTTAACCATACTACGTGCACACTAGGGTGGATAGCCTAGATCACGAGGAAAAGGTTGCTCAACCCAAAGCATTAGACACTAGGTTACATGATGCTATCGATGTCGCGGGAGCCTGCTTTTCCCCAACATTGTGCCTCCTTCTTGATTGAGTTGATCATGGCCATGATAGAAGGTTAAGCGTTGTCGTAAATACATGTGTTGCGATGCTTCCAGATGGTCCAGGTAGTGAGGATGACGATCGAGCCCAAGCCTTTGCACGTGCATGGAGGAGTGGCTTCCATGACCAATGACCCACAACACTCAAAGAAATGGATCGTGCCATCAAGTGCAGATAGGGTGAAACGACACCAAGAGAGAATTTCATGCCAAGTGATTCATGCCATGACATGTCCTGCAAGAAGGTGGTGCAGGGTCTCAGCTTCCTGAGAGCATAGCCATGCCTCTTGAGCCTAACCCGACGGTAAAGCCATCGGGCTCCGGTGCCTTGATGGAGGACAATTGTCCATTAAATGAATATTACCCTTTCTCTTAGTGTGTTCAAAGATAGAAGTGTACTCGCATAGCTTTCGGCCATCAACAAGCTTGTCTTTCCATGAATCATGTTAGTGAAGACTTAGGTGGTCATCACACTTGAAGCCGAAGCAAAACTCCTCTTAGTGGGTTGATATTCTAAAGCACTTTCAATTCCTTCTTGGGTTAGTGTGGCAAGGGAAAGGGACGAAAAAATATATCAAAAGAACAAGGAGTGAAGTACAAGTATAATTATCTTCTTGGATCAAGTGATTTTACAAACACCATTACATTTTCCTTTAAAGTTGACTCTGTGAAGTGATGATCCTTAAGAATAGGAATGATTAAGTTGTTGATTCCTGCCAACATGAGATATGATGATGGCTCCATGGATAACACGATCCCTCAAGAAATTATGATGAATGTTAATGTGCTTGGTGTGGCTATGTTCTACGGGGTTGTTGACAATCTTGATTGCGCTCTAACTATCACATGGGATATGCACCTTATTTCTTGTCATCCGATAATCTTTCAAGGTTTGCCTCATACATCACAATTGAGCACAAGAACTTACTACAATATGTAACTTTGAGGGTGCATATGGAGACGCATTTTCTTCTTCTCGGAGGAAACTTACGAAACTTCGACCAAGAAATGGACATGAAGCTGATGCCAACTTGCGGTCAACCTTGTCTTCATCCCAATCTGAATCCAAATATAAGCTCAGATGTTGCATCATTCAAATACCAAATCCCTAAGTTTGGAGTGTGAACACAATTTCTAAGAATCATCTTAAACGACATATAATGGCCTAGTTTAGGAGCGGCTTGAAATCTTGCACACAACATGCACTTGACATGATATCTAGTCTAGATGCACAAAGGTAAAGAAAGGAGACAATGAGAGAATGCAGACCTTTTGATCTATTGTTTACCTCAATGTTGATTTCAAGGTGCCCATTGGTTGACATTACCTTAACCATATCAAACTTCTTGAGGATGTCCTCAGTGTGTTTTGTTTGGGAGATGAAGGCCCCTTCCACGACTTTCCACATTTGAAATATGAGGAAATACTTCAACTCTCACATCATTGACATCCACATAGGTTTGAAAGAAGAACAAGTCTCCATTGGCCCTCTTATTAAAAGAGTGGCATCAGTTTTCCCTGTCTCAAATCCTTCCCTGACTAGAAACTTCTTAGAGCTAATCATACCAAGCGTATGTTGCTTGTTTGGGTCCATATGATTCCATACGATGTTTATAAACATGGTCATTGTGATGGGGGTCCTCGAAGGTCGGCGGTTTTTGCAATGTATTGAGCTCATGTATGGACCATTAAGAAATGTGCTCTTCACATCAATTTTATATAACCTTAAATTATGAAAAGATGCATATGCAAACAAAATGTGAATGGCCTCGAGACTAGCCGATGGGGCAAAGTTTTCATAAAAATCCAAACCTTAGACTTCAATGAAAGATTGTGCCACCAAACTTGCCATGTTTCAAATAAATATCATATATTACTTTTCAAGCAGTAGTCCCACTAATCACATGTCATCGACGCCAAAACTAGATTTGGGGTACAGATCCACTTTCACACAGCAAATCCTGCCTGCACTCACCGCGGGTTGTCGCGTCGCCTCCCAATTACCTCGTGTCAGTGCTCCTCCACCGCCCCGGCCCCCAGGCTCCATCTCCTCAAGGCCACACCATCTTGCCCCGCCGCTAGCACATCCTTCTATCTAGTCACCCCAATCTTCTCCAGTACTCATTGTTGAGAAAATAGAAGCCATCTAAGAGATGCATTATTATCTCCTCGAGCTGGTCGGTGCATTGGGCAACCGTCCCCGACCTCTTCCCCAACAATTGTCACCCCTCCATCCAGCCACATGACTTTAAAATGGTTTGCCAACCCATGCCACGATCAGGGAGCTCGTATTCGGTTGCCGAATGCATCCCAACTCGTGGGAAAAGCTAGAAGCGTGACACGAGATCTGAAGTTGGGGACTTTAAGAAGTTGGGCCACCACTTCCAAATGGGCCTTATTACCATGAGTTCGACAAAGTGAATTATTACAAGCAGTTTCGGTAATAATAAATCATATGCAACCGAATAGGTGGTCCCCACTAGCATATTTCTCTTAACACGCAAACATGTGTCCTCTACATGCAATCATGCATGAAAAAACGCCCACCTCAATATGTAACCATTCATGGCAAAGATCCACCTCAACATGCAAGGGAAACTATATAGAACTTGTATTCAATAAATATTCACTCAAATACAGTATATCATGCCTATTTTCAGTTTCAATTCTCATATCATTTTAGGGAACCTCATCACGGGGCAGGGAGCTCTGCTTTGCATCAAGATGTAGAGGATTTGTCCGGTTAACGAGAGAAACTAAACCCAGAAACTAAACAAGGCATGGTTCATTAGGGGAAAACAACGAAGTCCACACACACACACGACTAGAAATCACGGCAGGTCGTTCTGAGCCATATACCATAAATACAAATATTCATGTTCCAATCTAATCAAAACTAGCTAATTGCACGTGTATTACAGCGGCGCATACATATTCCAGTGATCCTTTCGTTCAACTCTCGGTGATACTTTCTATAATTAATGTGATTCTCCCATTCAATGCTCGATAATAATTTCAATAATTAACGTGATCCTTTCGTTCAACACCTAATGATATTTTTCACAAATTAATGTTGGCTAATTAACCCGTGTGATTAACTATCTGTCGAATTAACTGCATGTGACTATGGGCATAATTAACTAACTATCCAATTAACACACAATAGAACGATTTCGGGGCATTAATGGTTGTGTGCGAAATGAATGAAAGGAAAACAACTACGGACTACACTTTGATCACTCGCGAAGTATCATCCACTTATTACAATGACACGGTTCTCTCCGTGGGTGCATGGTTTTACATCGGCTATGTTCTTGTCCATATGTCATTTCAAACAAGCAACATTATTTTTTGTTCAAGTGACTTTGGGCATATTCCCCCGACCCGACAAATATGTCAGAACAGCGTGTCGAAACCTAAGTTTAGATGCAACAGGGGCCTTCATTTGAATATTTGTCCCTCACGGCACCGTCTGTACATTCTTTTGTCAACGGGACTCTCAAAGGAACAAGCTGACCATAGAATACCAAGCTCCTAAGCCAACCAAATGATTTCCCAATCAGACTACATTATTCTAGCTAATCCTGGCATCTTTTTCTAAACGGCCTCGGGATCGCTGCAGGAGTCACATGCATCGCGGCGTTTAACCGCTGCCGACTGTTTCGTTACACAATAGTACAATAACAAATCCAAATTCAAATTCACAGCGAGGTGCTGCAAACTCCGCTGGAACATCTGAAGTTTTTGGGTTTCCCTTTTTTTTCTGACACAAGACAAAAGAGAATTTCCGTTGGCACTGAATATAAATTTCTCGTCACAGGTATCACTCCGGTACCAGCGTCAAATAACTATGGTTTTTTTCTTTTTCTAAAAAAAAGAGGTTGAAACTCCTGGCCTCTGCGTCTAAGGCTGTAGCCCAATAATTATACACTTACGGGCAAAATTTCCACGGAAACAACTTACAGACTCCTCTCCACCAGACATATACCTGGCCATGGGAAGCCCGGCCCGGCCGGCCCGGCCCGAAAAAGCCCGGCCCGACGCTGCCCCCGGGCCGGGCTCGGGCCTAGATTTTGAGCTCGAAGGTCGGGCCGGGCCAGGCCCGGGCCCGTCATTTTTGCGCTTTCCTGAAGGTCGGGCCGGGCCGGCCCAAAGCCCGACGGGCTTTTAGGTGTTTGGGCCGGGCTCGGGCCCAAAAAACAGGCCCGTTGGTCGGGCCGGGCCGGGCCTGGGCCTGGGTTTTTTGCGTCGGGATTGGCTAGGCCCGGCCCGAAGCCCGGCCCGGCCCGAGGTATGGCCAGGTATAACCAGACACCAGTCTCTCTTCCTCCTCTTGATTTCCAGTGCGGGACCCACTCTCTACTGATTCCAATCAATGTTTCCCAGCTCAGCCCATAACTCCATTAGGAATGAGCGCGTAAGTGTAGCATCTCCGGGCTGTAGCCTGTAGATGTTCATAGCTTGCCACCGCCCCAACCAAAAAGGACTCCGTCGGATCTGGTTGATGTTGCGCTCCGCTTTGTTTCCAAGAAACTACTACCGTCAAAGAAAAACCGGACAAGTTAGTTGGTGAACTCACTGAATCCACACACACGGTCCCCGATTTTAAATCGCTCGACGGACTGGACTCTCCTCTCTCCCTTAATCATTCACCGGAGCGTACGAACCCAGCAGATCTCCCAAGAATAAACAGTGATAACTCATAAATATAGCAGATTAGGAGCATCTTATTGGCTGTCCTGCCACAGGCCGCCTCTGTACTTGTTTAATCAAGAACACCATGGAAAAAGTTGGCCTAATGATCTACAAGTTATTTATTTGCTCCCTCCTGTCCTGCTCAATCATTTTGGGCTGGGGAAGGGGAATCACAGATGAATAATCCATGGGCGTTGCAGGTTTCTTCCTCTTCTTAACCAAAATTTTCTATTTTCTCGCCTTCCGTAAAACCGCTGCGCCGGACTGTTTACATGAGCATCAAGGACGGTTGAGAACGAGAAGAATCAAAACAGAAAAAATCACACATTACAAGACGCCGAAATGTAAACCACGCTAGAAGGGTCTAGAGCTGTGAACGCCCTGACATGTCAAACGATGTGTGTTTCCCCTGCTTCTTTCTGTCAGTTCACGCAAGAGTAGGCTCCACGCCGGCGCCTTGTCATGTGGACCGAGGCTGGAGATTGACTTGTTATCTCCAGTCGGCGTGTTCCTTTAACGTTGGTGTTTGTTTGTTAGTTTGTATTGTAGTTGTTGGATCTAAAGTTTGGTGGATCTGAACATATAGAATCGGGGGCAGCAGCAAGGACTACTTGCCTCAGCTATATTTCCTCACTCGTCTCAATGATTGCTGACATTTCTACCTGTCTTACCCTACTCCCTAGCTTCCTTGTCAGCTCCTCGGCCGCATTGGTATATTTGGAGAAACACCATACCTACGACGACAAACCAGAGTTGCCGGTTTCCTAGGGCCGCTTTGGTTACCTGCCATAATTTGTCAAACTTTTTTTCTCTGTAACTTCTCATTTCATTTCAAGTGTGTAACAAGCCTGTTTTGCTGGTAAATAAATTGCTGGTTACAATGATATGTGGTTTGAGAGGAAAAAGTGTGATGAGACTGGCAACACCAATGTAGCAATGCCAAAGTTAGCCAGCTCAGATGTATAGCAACTCCTGATAACCAACCAAACATGCCCTGATTCCATAGGTTTATCTCCCAGCAAAAAGAAAAGATCCCATAGGTTTATCGTCTAATCCTGCTTCCAAAATTTGCAGATCTGTACACTGTAACACTTACAGTAGCATATAGGTCACCCATGTGTGGACAGCAGAATAGCTGAATTTGGGGTGCAAATATTGTACCCTTTAGAGTATTTTCTGGTCCTCTTTAGTTCACATAGCTTTCGAAATTTAAGTTCATGCGATTGAACTAAAGGAAGTGACCCTGAAAGTCAAAAACTTGCATCCCTAAGCTCAAAGGATTAATTGCAAAAAATTGTATTCACGTGGCATGTGAAAAAACGTCTTACCGAAAAAGGCTCTCGCCCGGTTTATATATAAAATAACCACCAACTTACAATCAAACTCGTTCAACTCGACACCACAACACACACAAGGCAAGGTACAAGGATGTTGAGAACAGCTACACTACCCCATACAACTCCATGCCATCTACAAGAAGGAAGAGAGGGCACCGCTGGAAGTCTCCGAAGCCCTCAACCGTGAACGAATCACTGCAAAGAGTCAAAGTTGTGCACGACAAACCGTGCACTCCAAGGCGGTACCTTCAGAAAGGAGACGACACCGTAGCACCGCCACCGCCCAATCAAGGGATCAAGATTTCCCTTGAAGCAATATGGAGGATGAAGAGGAACCGCCGCGACGCCTTCAAGAAGGAGATGACACCCATAGTCCCATAGGCATCGCCACCGCCGACAAGCCCTCATCTCCTTCGAGACAGAGTGCAGCAAGCTACTAGGAAAAATGTTGAGAGAGCCTTCGGTGTGCTTCAGACTTTGCTATTGTTCGTGGCCCTGCCAAGTACTGGAGCTCCAGGGTTCTATGGCAGATCATGACTTGTTGCATCATATTGCATAACATGATCATTGAAGACGAGAGCGATATGTCTAAGAACTTTCGGTACATCACCAACGGGACTCCGCTTGAGTCGGTGTACATACAAATAGGATCCTGCCATTCCTTGAGGAGCATCGCAAGACCGAGAACCGACAAGTTCATGCTTAGCTCCAACAAGATCTTATTAAGCATCACTGGCAACGTCTTAGCGAGACCTAATTGTTCTATCACATGCTATTTGCTACATTTGAACCATTCGGCGTGTTCAAATTTGAATAATTCGGTTTGTAAATTTTTGAATTCAGTTTCTAAACTATATTCATGATTTGCTTGAACATTCAAATTTGTGTTTAGTTTCTATATGTATGCTAATATGTAGTTGCAATTTATGCTAGAACTGAAAAAACAAAAAATTACTCCGTTATATGTAGGGGATCGGCTAGGTCCGGCCAAAACTTAGTGGAGTAAATATACTCCACGATTTTAGGGGGTCGGTTAGAAATGCCCTTATGCATACATATTTCTTGCATAGTTCACCCTTATAACTACGACATGCATTCTTTATAATTGTCCTGAATTTTCTAGACCCGCTTTCTGAAATTTGGAAAATTAAAAGAGCACACATGTGCTCCATCGGGTGCAGTAATTCGACGTCCGGTAATCACCCATTTGCCACTCGATCATCAAAATCAATGCCAAATCCATCTTACCATCATCCATTTACCAACCAATGCTAGGCTCATGCCCATCTTGCCCGGAGCCCTTGGGCCAAACGGCGACGCTGGTGTAGCTCTTGCCGTGGCGTACCGCCAAGTCCCCCTGCCACCAACATGAATGCCAATAACGGCCGAGCGCAAGTGTGCTGTGCTACGTAGCCCGGTGATAGATTCTCCCTTGACTTTGGTTTCACCGTACGTACGTCCTGCCGCTCATCACGCCCTAGCTAGCTATACGAACCAACAAACAGCGGCAAAGCGAAGGCGGAGATGAATTGCGAGGCCTCGCAGGTCAACTTTCCTAACCCTAGCGAAAGCTCGGAGTAGTAAAGCTCGGCCTACGCTACGTGATGCATGGATGTTACTGCTGCTGCTGGGAACTGTGTGGATGATGTTACCACTCTGGCAGGGAAAGGGAAAGTGCGTGCATGTCCTTGCGAAAAGCAGGCTGGCCGGTTGCGTCCATGAGTCCATGTCTGGTGCCTAAATTTCCTTGTGCGTGATTTGTTACCGGAATTCATATATGCCACTGCTTCTGTTCGGAAACTGATGACGTTTGGATAGTAAACGGTCGAACTTCTCTATCTTTGACGACTACTACCTCAATAATGATAAATTAGCTCGTTTGAGTTGCTTATTAGAGCAAGTACATGACAATTTTGTCCATGTGAAGGATAGATACATGAAAATTGAAGAAGGGTGTGCTCTCATGCAAGAGTTTAGTTATACGTGTGCTTCTATAAGTGACTAAATGATGACTATGGATGACATGACAACATTATATAGCTAGCAGTTGGTTGTACTACTAGGCATGCTCTTACGTGGAAAATTTCACGGTGAAATCTGCCATGGTTATTAATCTCCCACAATAAAAATCATGTGCAATCACGTGCCAACCACACGTCTAATCACACTTCCGATTGATTGGCATAGCTGTGACGGTACCCAACAATATTAGGGAAAAAAAAAGGGTAGTCTGTGTGGTACTGGCACTGAGGAGCCTGCAGTGTTAGGCACAACGCACCCTCCTGCATCCCAGAGAAGAAAGGCGACCTACTCGCTGCACATCTCTCGGCGCGTCGCTATTGTTGCATCCGCAGCAGTAGCTGAGGTGCTCTCGGTCTTGTATGAGCTTTGAGGCCCTGATCGTGGGCTTGGGGACGGAAAAGGCAGAGGCGCATATCTTCCCGCGCAGCGAAGGAACGGGGGAAAAGGAATGGGCATTGTGGATGATGATCGCTTTGTACGAGCGATACTGTGGGCTTACAGGTGTAGGCTGTAGCGGCCGCGGGAGGCTCGCCATAAAAGCTTCTACTATACCAAACATGCGGCCGGGTCGATCGACGATGGACTGTTCCTTCTCTTTTGTCTTTGGGGCGGAGGGGACACTGCTCCGGCTGCGCAAAGAGTGAACCGAAAGAAAAGGCCCTTTATTCGATTCATTCATTCACTGGCGTGGAGAGGCCATCCAGAATGTGGAATCTTCCTACGTTTTGAGTTGAACTAAAAAAGAAAAAAGCTTAGCTAATTCTTTTTTTTTTGCGAAAAACTGTCGATATATTCATTTTCAGTTATGGCAGTACAACGAACACTAGAAATAATAAAAATATGCATCAAGATTTATAGACCACCTAGCGACGACTGCAAGCACTGAAGCGAGCCTAAGGCGCGCCGCCGTCATCGCCCCTCCCTCGTCGGAGTCAGGCACAATTTGTTGTAGTAGACAGTCAGGAAGCCGTCGTGCTAAGATCCCATCAACGCACCAGAACAGCAACTGCCGCCGATGAAGAGAATTTTAGATCGGAAAGATCCAACCTGAAGACACATGAGCAAAGACGAACAAAGACCGGATCCGAGCGGATCAATCAAAGACAACTACCGACCAAATCTCGTGAGATCTGCCAGAGACACACGGCCTCCGACGATGCTAGACACACACTAGGACGGGGGCTAGGCGGGAAGAACCATATTCCATCTTCAAGAAGTCGCCGCCATCTCGTCTTCTTGAGCAGGACACAAGCTCTAACAAAACTTGAAGAAGCACCTGAAAACGAAGCCCTCCCGCCAATAAGGACCGGGATCCACCGCGCACCCATGGCCCTAAGGCCACAGGAGACGTGGAAGATCGGTGGTGCTTCCGACGGGAGGCAGAAACCCTAGCCGCTTTTTTTTAAAGCTTAGCTAATTCCACCGAGAAAATGAAAAAGGAAAAAAAAAGCTACAAAATGCAGGTGGTGTTTTATGGCCACAAAACGAAGTGTTGACCAGAAAACGCCTCGTTATCTTATGTTAGTTGCTGAGCCAAGAAGGAACTACTGCAACATGAGAAGACGTCTTGAGCTACAAACCAGTGATGAGAAACTGAGGGTGCAAGCAACATGATCTGCATCTGAGGAAACACCAGATTATAAATTTGCAGAAGACCGAGGCGAACCGGCTCCAATTTTTAGAGTCCCCTGTATGACGGACACAGGCGTCATATAAAAGACGAAACACCCATGCTGGCTTAAATCGTCCCGAAATGTAGCCGCCATTTTCATTAAATTTTCGGGTGAAAATATTAATTAACTGAGTGCATAAAAAAATAAAAATATATTTATGAATTATAATGTTTAAAAGTCAATTAAAAATCAAATGTGTATATAATGTTTGTTTATTTTAAAGAGTTCAATTTGTGTTTAAAAATGTTCAGTGTGCATTTAAAAAGTTCACCCTATATAACACAAATCACCATATATTCGAAAAAAAAATAGTTTATATTTGAGAAAAAATTGCTAAAAAATTGCTCGATGTATTTAACAAATACTCACCGTATATGAAAAAATATCACTATATATTACAAAAAGTTCAGCGTATGTTTAAAAAGGTAACCCCGTGTTTCAAAAAAGTTACCATATATTCAAAAAATATTAATTTATAAAACTAATTTTTTAAATTTAAAAATAAAAATGAAGAAAATAGAAACCCAAAATAATGTAAAAAAGAAATAAAACAAAAAGAAAAGATATACCTAAAACAGAAAGCCAAAAAGTAGGAAAAAAACCAACAAACAGAAGAACAGAAAAATGTACAAGAATAACTAAGAAAATAAATAAAATTAATTAAGAGAAAAACAAACACAGAAAACTGAAGAAAAAACGTACAATAAACAACAACAAGAAAACCAAAAAAAAGTAGCAGCGAAGCGATCCGCATACTGGGCTCGCCCAACTAGCCTCGCATGGGCGTCACAGGATCAATTTTTCGCCCACGGGCTCCAAATAGGATTCGCCCAATTTCCAAGCGAGCAAAGGGTTACCTTCTTTTTGAGAGCTAGCAAAGGGGTGCGTCATGTTTGGCTTCGACGGAGCTGGTTGAGCACATTCTGGCCACGGTGGAACCTGACGCAAAATCTTGGCTCTTCAGTATACTTGCTGCGGTATCACATGCAGAAATGATCCGAGTTGTTGTTACCTTCTGGGCGATATGGTTGGCGCAGAGGAAATTGATCCATGAAGGAGAGCACCAAAGCCCTTTGGCGACCTTTTCTTTCATCAATAGGTATCTCTCTGATCTAGCTTTGGCTCAACCATCACAGGTGTTATCACATGCTCGCCAGCCGCAGGAACAGGCAAGGAAATGGATCCTGCCCCCGCATGGATATGTGAAGATTAATGTGGATGGTGTAGTGTGTAGAAGCCCACCTATTGGTGCAGTCAGCGCTGTATGCCGGGATGGACAATGTGTGTACATGGGTTCTTCGGCTGTGGTTTTTCACGGGCTGACCGACCCACACATTTTGGAAACTTTGGCGTGTCGTGAGGCGCTATCATTAGGGAGGGACTTGCTACTCCAAAACATCACAGCGGCCTCGGACTGTCTCTCCGCCATCAATGACATCAACTCAGGAACTCATGGTATCACTGGCCCAATCGTCAGAGAAATAAAGGACGGTTGTGGTGATTTTCAGGCTATCTCTTTTGCTCATGAAGAACGTCACTTCAATACGGAGGCGCATAGTTTAGATAGACATGCTTTGCATTTGGGTGAAGGGCGCCATGTTTGGCTTCTACAACCCTTTGATACTCTATTTATTCCTGTAAACCGTTCCATTGATCAATAAAGCATTGCATGTTTTCCCTAAAAAAAGCAAAGGGGTGCATCAGCCACCGTGCCGCTTGTTTTTTTTGGCACACTTTTTAGGATTTTTATCTGTTTTTTCAGCTTTGGGCATTTGCTTGATTTTTTCTAGGCTTTGGTCGACTTTTCTTGCGAAAGTGATGTTTATTCCACGAGAAGCGAGGAAGCATAGTTGTGATTTCATGAGAAGCACAACTGTGCTTCCTGCAAAAGCGCAACATGTGCTTTCACGAGAAGCACAGATGTGCATCCTGAAGGAAAAAAAACACAACTATGTTCTCAGTTTGTTTGTTTTGGCAGTTTCTGTTTTTCTGTCTTCAGTTTTTCTGTGAATAAAAAGTTTGTCAAAACCTATTAACATGAGATCTGATTTTGAAAAACTCAACATGAAAAATTTAGTGATATAAATGATTCGTCATTTGAGCACATGGTTCAAACGATCAAATGTTATGAGAAAACATATCTACAGAAAAAGATAAAGCTCTTGGTTACATGCCATAGAAGATGAGAATGACCATTGCAAGGCAACCCATGTGTTGGGCTCTGCCTCTTGTTATCAAACGGACCAACACCAACCACTCTCGATGCCTTCACTGCTGTCCGCTACTGTGCTGCAACATTCTGGTAGGCGTCTGACAGAGATCGGACCATGATTACATGATTGTTACCAGTTCCGTTTCGTTTGTGACATGAGCCAGAGCTTAACTCGGTTTAGTTGGTATATATGGTACTCCCTCCAATGATACATATAAGATGTTTTGGATATTTCAATATGAACAACATACAAACAAACACAGTTCAAATGAATGAAAACACACTAAAACATGCGTATATACATCTGATTCAGGAAAAAGTATAAACATCTTATATTGCGGTAGTACGGAAAAAAACGGTTGTGCCATATAACACGTCCCTGTGCAAAGTGCATAAAACCCATGAAATGAATCAGAAATGGGAGTTTTATGTTCCAGCAGGTACAGACCATGTCCCACCAGATTGAGTCTCCCTTAGTCTCAGAACAACGTGACAAGATCACAAGTTCCCAAACAGATGTTTCAAATTTTATCACCGGAATATAAAGCAGACCCAAACCCCAATTTAACACACGCTTTTCAGCAATTGGCAATGGGATCTAGATTATAAAGGCAATAGTAGATCTTTGACACATTACAGTCGGCACTGGTAGCAAAAAGGTTGGAATAACAGATATCCCTGACAGTCACACAACAAAGAACAGCGGAGTACTTTCCTACATACGAACCAGACCAAAACATAGCACCTGACAGTCTACTCATCCTCCTGGCTGCGGAGCCTGGCAAGCTTGTTGGTAACCACGATGTCGAGCTGCGCAGCACGCTCAACGATGTCCTTGCGCTTCTTGGTGGAGACGTTGTGGGCGATCTCCGCACAGTAGGTCCTGGTTGCAAGAAACAAGGCATATTACGATTAGCATGACCATAATAGTGGAAGACAGTACTGTACAAGGCATGATAGACACCCATTACCTGTTGTGCATCATAAGCAGCTCCAGCTCAGACACATTGTGGACAACAAACTTCTTGAACTTGTTGGGAAGGTAGTGCCTGGTCTTCTTGTCAGAACCGTAGCCAATGTTGGGCATCAAGGTGCATCCCTTGAACTTTCTCCTGACACGGGAATCAATACCCTTTGGCCTGCGCCAGCTTTGCTACAATCAAAAATGAAAATATTGTTCAGTTCAAGCAAAACATTATACACAATAAACAAGAGGACAAGTCCAGAAGAGATGAAAAAACAAGATTCAACACATCTGAAATACCAAACAACCTGGCATCACCTGCTCCTTGTGGACTCTATAATGGACAATAATAATTTTATGACATTCAGAAACAATGGTAAATTACAAGCAGTTACCATCCTACACAATAAGTTGCCTAGCCATACTTGTACCATCGGACAACACAAAAATAATTATAATTGAGCAAAGCAACAAATCGCTTGCTGGCTTTGGTGTATGGGGGTATACTTGCAACAAAAAAATCATAGAACACAAAATAGAAGAATAACACACCAAGAAAATGCTGCTCAGCTCAAGGTTACATAACAGTGTAGAAGTAGTTAAGCTGAAAGGATCAGAGAGAAGGTACTAATCATGCAGAAAACATGACTTCTTGAGCGCACATTGGTAAACAAGTGTTGGGAGAAGTCTAAGCAAAGCATTCATACTTAGAATGAAGCCCACGCCTTTTTTTAATTCATCCCACTTCATGAAGACATGAATAAATTGCTGTAGAAGAGGTTGCGACAGCCACAGTACTTACTAATGTAAGGGCTAGGGCCCTCTTCATTTAACCCAATATTTGCTCAAGAAGATGTTTTCTTACTCAGACCTTTTACTAAGCCATCACTTCCTTTCTTCACAAAGTCATCAATAAAACAAGGTAAAACTAAAACACAAATGCCCGGCTAAGTGTCTACTATAAGCTTTCAACCCAATGCTCATTGATGATTTGATGTACAAGTGCAACAAACAATTTCAATTTAAACATTAGTCGTTCGGTTATCGAATTTGTGCTTGTTCATATCCTAAATGGTTTCCACCTTCAGAAAACACAATAAATTTCTACAGCAACATACGCTAATATCGTACAACACTATCGTGCTGAATCAACGACTTCAACACTGCCATTTCACAGTAACATAGCCTAAGCAGAAGTGGTAAATTTGGCATACAGCGACTACGTATCAAAAGTGAATAATACTACAAAACGTCAGAGACCTCCAGATTATGCAATGGAGATACTACAGCAGGCCATGAACCGCGGTAAACTTTGAAAGTTGAAACGACAGCATGCTTAACAATCGGGATCTAGAACCGGGTAAAATCAACTGCACGAAGCAATCAAAACATGAGGCACTTGTAATATCCACTACATAGAGGTCTTGGGGAAGAGGTAGATACCTTGAGGCCAATGTAGCGGTCGCTATGGGCCCTCTTGAAGTGCTTGACCCTCTTCTTCACGATCTTCTTCGTCAGAAGCGGCACCGCCATCTCTGATCTGTCGGGCAAAACCAGAAGAAGGGGTTCGAATCAGACAACGAGGCTAAAATCACCCGGAAAAACGAGGTGGGAGCTCGTCTGCGAGCTTGCTTGCTACCTTCGGGAGCGAACGGCCCTAACCCTAACACGAAGAGAGGAGGAAGAAGAGCGGCGGCGGGGATGGAATTGCAAGGCGACGCAGTCTTTATACCCTCCACAAACCCTAGTTACATGGGCTCGAATGGGCCAGTGCGGTCTAGCCCGAAAAATAGAAAGTTAAGCCCGGTACATTGCAATAACTTGCCCAGTTGCAGAGTGGGCCTCCGTTTCTAGAGGCGAGGCGAGAAATGTCGCCCTCCGTCTCCGCCGCCGTTCTCCGCCGCCTCGGCGACCGGCTCGGCCTCCGCCGACTCGCCACGCTCCCCGACTACGCGGCCGGCGCCGATGAGCTGCCGCAGCACCCCACCTCCAAGGACGCCTACTTCGCGGCGGTCAACCACCTCTCCACCATCGTACGGCGCGACTTCTACCTGGAGCGCACCCTGAACCGCCTCCGCCTGCCGTCCCCCTTCCCGCCGGACCTCGCGCTCCGCGTCATCCGCGCCGCTGCCCCCTCCGAGCCCCTCCACGCCGCCCGCTTCCTCGCGTGGCTCCGGGCGAAGCCCAATTTCTCCCCCTCCGCCGATCACTTCGACGCGCTGCTCCTCCCGCTCGCCCGCGCGCGCCTCTTCACCCACCTCTGGACCCAGGCCTCCGACATGCGCGCGCTCGGCCTCCCCCTCTCTCCGGCAACCTTTTCGGCGGTGATCTCGTCCTACGGCCACTCCCGCCTCGCCGAGCAGGCCGTCGAGGTCTTCAATCGCCTTCCCCACTTCGGGTGCCCGCAGACCACCGAGGTCTACAACGCCCTTCTGGACGCGCTCTGCGCCAACGGCAACTTTGCCGGCGCCTACAAGCTGCTCCGCCGCATGGCGCGCAAGGGCGTGGCCCCCGACCGCGCCACGTTCAGCACGCTCGTCGACGCCTGGTGCGCGTCGGGGAAGCTCCGGGAGGCGCAGGCGTTCCTCGACGACATGTCGTCCCGCGGGTTCCGGCCGCCGGTGCGCGGCCGGGACCTCCTCGTCGACGGGCTCGTCCGAGCTGGGCGCCTGGAGGAAGCCAAGGCATTCGCCCTCCGCATCACCAAGGAGGGCGTCCTTCCCGACGTGGCCACGTTCAACTCGCTCGCCCAGGCGCTTTGCGATGCTGGTGATGTGGAATTCGCCGTGGGTCTTCTTGCCGATGCTTCCAGTCGTGGCATGTGCCCAGATATCTCAACTTACAAAGTGATGCTACCGGCCGTGGCCAAGGCTGGCCGAATTGAGGAGGCATTCCGATTGTTCTATGCGACTATTGAGGATGGCCACCGGCCCTTCCCAAGTCTATATGCGGCGATCGTCAAGGCGCTCTGCAAGGCAGGTCGTTTCGCTGATGCTTTCGCCTTTTTTGGTGATATGAAGTCCAAGGGGCACCCACCCAATCGGCCTGTGTATGTGATGCTTGTCAAAATGTGTGTGAGAGGTGGTCGGTTCTTGGATGCTGCAAACTACCTTCTTGAGATGAGTGAGGCTGGGTTCGCGCCACGGGCGCCAACCTTTAACGTTGTAGTCGATGGGCTGCGGCATCTTGGGAAACATGACCTAGCCCGGAGGATGGAGCAGCTTGAGATGTCACTAAAAGGAAACTGAATGGATCCGGAAGTAGATGCGGTCTAGTGGGGCGCTGCGAATTGCTTGGTAAAGTTTCTGAATTACTAGGTTGGGCTCCTATCTTCTAATTGCATTTCATGACATAGGCCGCCAGTGCTATGCTGTTGGACTGTGACTGGTATGCTTGGCAAGTGATTTATTTGTTTTCGGTAGGAAGAATCAATGAATAAGGCCATCAGATAGCCTCAACTAATTTGCTCAAAATTGTGCAGTGTAGGTTCACAAGAAAAGTAGTGGTGGAGTAGGCACTAAGTTCAGAAGAATGTAAGTTTTGTGGTTGCATAGATAAGATTATTGAAATATCCATGGTCCATTGGTGTTTGATCAGGTGTTTTCACTGTTCAATTTAGCACCAACTCTGTGCTCCATGATAATTCAGTATAAAGATTGGAGCCATGCTACCTTGTATGATTTAAAACTGTATTGTTGAGATGTCACTAGAAGGAAACTGAATGAATCGGGAAGTAGATGCTGTCTAGTGGGGTGCTGTGAATTGCATGGTAAAGGTTCTGAATTTTCAGGTAGGATTCCTGTCTTCTGATTGTATCCTGTGACATAAACCAATGTTATGCTGTTGGACTGTTGGATATGCTGGTCAAGTGATTTGTTTGTTTTGGGTAGGAAGGATCAATGAATAAGATCATTGGATAGCCTCAACTAATGTGGTCAAATTTGTGTAGTGAAGGTTAACAAGAAGAGTAGTGGTGGAGTATGCAGTAAGTTGAGTGGAATTTAAGTGTTGTGGTTGCATAGATTAGATTTTGAAATATCCACTGCCCCATCGGTGTTTGACCAAGTGGACCAGGTGCTTTCACTGTTGAATTTAGAACCAACTCTGTGATCCATGAGAATTCATGTAGAATAAAGATTGGAGCCATGATACCTTGTACGATTTGAGATCGCGTTGTAGAGATAGGGCTGACTACTGATATTGTGTGCTGAAACCTCAAGGCAAATCACTTACCATTGCAAGGTTGAGGTCCCTGTGTTGTCTTCTGGACAAAAGAACAACACAGTATGAGTCTTAATGGGGGAGATTTCAATTTTTTGAGATTGACAGTGCTCCGCCTTTTTGTAGAATGCACATTTGCGGAGACAAAGTGATACTGAAAATGGTTAGCTGTTTGAAGTGTTCAAATCAGTTTATGGTGGAAGTGTTTCGTTGACCATGCATCAGTTTTAACTTTTAAGATAGTTTGGTAGTACATTGCAATTGATTCATATATGTCCTGCACCACAGCACCGACACTCTTCTTTAAGGATGAACAATGTGAGAATGGCCCCTGTGAATCAGCATACTGCATGAAATGATTGTTACTCGTCCTTTGTAATGACTATGATGAAGGTTGTTCTGCTTCTGCATAGCTGTTGGTTGTTGCTTTATGTTTTTTCCTTCCTTTTTTTGTGTGCAGTGTTTCAACTTTGCCCTTCGTGAGCATCAGATACTCGATTGGCATGCAGAATTGGACTTACCTTACAGTGTCCTAATACCTTCTGACAAGGAACCATCCGGGTGCACCCAACGAGATCAAAGCTGAATGAACCTATGTTGTTACATCATGTGGCCAGAATAGCCGGGCATGCGGTGGCTCGACGTTCACAAGCTGATTACAGGCTATTGTGTCTCCTGAACATACTACTGCAGAACTCAAGAACTCCCCAGTGATTTGGGGAAGGAATTTGCCTTGCGTTCGATGGTCTGCCTTCTGTATGGCGACAAACTACTGTCACGGCGGTGTTAGTAAGCGTATGGGCACGACTGCAGAAGGGGGGAATGCAGAGATGTTTTGAAATCAGGAGGTCAGCTATGAACCTATGACTGATCACACCGCTGAGGAATGCAAATTCGAGAAGCTGAGGGAGGAGTTGATGATGAGATACAACATTGTCTTGCATTTCATAGACTGGGAATCGATTTTTTTTCTTGTGAAAAAACATTGCTTAATGTGAATGTTGCAATGAACTGATATACCTTGTCTTTTTTCCCGACCGAAGGTCTTTTGAAGATGTATACATTGTTCAACTTTCCGTGATGGAAATTGTGGGTAAATTCAGTTGGTCCAAATACAAAGGCTCGTTCTGAAGTGCGAAATGCAAAACCACAACGTGTATGAATGATTTTGGTTACTTGCTTGTAAGTTAGTGGGTATCAATCTCGAGTTTGTCAAAAAAAAATAGTGGTATCAGTCTTGCATTATTTTTTTACCGGAACTGCAGAAGCTCGGCATTTTCATTATGGGGTAAAGCAAAACTGTACAGAGACTAGGAACTAGCCACGAGGAGGGAAAAGGAGAGGAAGAGCGTTAGAAAAAGATAGACAGAGAACTACCAGAGGATTGCGCAGAAACAGCAAAACATTACTAGAGGAGTGCGCAGAAACAGCAAAACGGATCACTCTGAGGCCTCCTTAAGGAGGCTGATTTCATCTCTGATAATCAGAAGAACGCTCTGAGGGGTTGCCCGCTTGTTATTGAAGATTCTCGCATTTCGTTCTTTCGAAATCCCTGAAGCAATGTACGTATGCAGCAGCAGTGCGCTCATCAATCTCATTCTTCTTTTTGTAAGGCACTCAGCATTTAGACCACCAATCCGAGAACAATTGTGGAGAGTCAGCCGCGAGTGAAGCACTGGGAAAGTAAGCTCCAACGCAGCACTCCCTCTTTCCGTCTATATAGGACCTAATGCATTTTTTGAGGCTAACTTTGATCAAATGTTAGAGCAATAATATATGGTATGCAAGTTACACAAAGCATATCGTTAAATTTGTACGTGAAAAGAGCTTCCAGTGATATAATTTTTACATTATACATATTGTGCATTATTAATCTTATTATCAATAGTCAAAGACAGTCTTAAAATACGCATTAAGCCCTATATAGATGGAAGGAGGAAGTAACAAATTTCCTTTGCAAAAGGGTAGCTAAGGGCATTTCTAACCGATCCCCTATAACCGGTTAGTGGTGTATATTTAGCTTTTTACTCCACTAATCGGCACCTAGTCGATCTCCAATCCAGCCTAACAGAGTATAATTTTACTCCTCTCCCTAAAAAAATTCCTATTTTTAATCCCTCTTTGCTCCGCCGAGTAAAACGACGCGGCTCTCCTCTGCTGCCTCTCCCTTCCCTCCCACGCCGCATCTTCGCCCCCGCCGCCCCTCATACCCCTCCCCCCTCCCCGTCGGCACCGGTCGGCCGCCGGGAAAGCCTTGTAGGCCTCTGCCGCTGTCCTCCACCACCTTCTCGTCCCGCCGTCGGCCAAAAATCAAGGGGATCTGCGGCTGCTGTCGTCGCCGCCGGATATGGCGTTTCGGGCCACCAGCGGCTGCGCCTTGCCATGGATTGGTCGAGAAGCAGACCACACAGCCCCGGCTAAGCCTCTGCGCCGCATGCATGTACCGCCTCTTCCTCTAGCAACTCTAATCGCTCCCGCCGTCGGTTCTCCGGCAACTACACGGCCGACCATCGCCCGGGCTCGGCGCTCGTGCAGCGGCTCACCGACTTGCAGCTGGCGGTCATACAATACGACGACTGCACACGACAAGTGGTGCGCCAAGTTTCTACCACGCTGAAACATCACGGATGGGTGTTCTTCAAATGCACAAATGATGGGGTATGTGCTTGTTGATTCGGTTTTTCACTGGATTCGGTTCAATTTCGGTAGCTCATTGATGCTCATCTATGTGTGTAGGATGATGGATGCTTGTTTTGGTATTGGAAGAAGAATACATCAATCTATTAATAGCACGAAAATTAGTAGATGTTTGTGCACTCGTTATAATTGAGGCTAAACGTGAGACTAGATGTGCGATTAGAGAAGAAAATAGAGGGGAAGCAACGTCTACTTTTTTAGAATCAAAGAAGAAGAATGAACTATGCAAGATCGATAATCCGCAGATCAACAATGAAGGCATCGAGAATATACTAATGCAACTAGTCAGAGTAGTTATGGAAGTTGGATATCTTCTAAAATGTCTAATTGCTCTTCTAGCAAAGAATTGGTGAATTATTATGTAATCGAATGTCGTTGAATGAAATAAAGAAGCAAAGAAATGTGTTTCGGTAGCCGAACTTGAAATGCAAATGAAAAAAAATACTCTGTTAAGTTTAGGGGATCGGCTAGGTCCGGCCAAAACTTAGTGGAGTATTTATACTCCACTAAGCCTTTTACTCGCTTAACTTTTTGGAGATCGGTTAGAGTTGCCCTACGAGCCACTTGGTGGCATTCCGGAACTTTGGCTTTGGCAGCGATCCAACAGAGATTATGTTGGGAATGGTTGCATGGAAAATAAAAAAAATTATACGCACACGCAATGATCTATCCATGGAGATGCATAGCAACAAGGAGAAAGTGTGTCTACGTACCCTCGTAGACCGTAAGTAGGGGCGGATCTGGGCCCCAGGCCCGGGGCTTGACAATTTTTTTAGTTATTACCTATGCATGTTTTTGAATGAGCCCGGGGCTTGGCCCAATACACACCCAGCCATCCAGGGCCAAGGCCAGGCTGTCCTCATCGCTCGCAGCCTCGCACTAGGACTGGCTCGCACGGGCGCATCAAGCCACCGCTCGCCCCTGCTCCCTTCGTTCCCCAGACCTAGATCGACGCAGGCAGCCGCCGCCGTCGCCGCCCACCAGTGACTTCCCTCCGGTCCGCGCTCCCCTGCTTGCCTACTCCGCCGCTCCCCACCTGCTCGCCTGCTATGGCTCCACGGTCCACACCTGCTCCGCCGCCCGCCCGCGCCCTCCGCCGCTCGCCCAGCCTGGGCTGGTCGCCTAGTCACCTGATGCTCGCCGGCTCACCGCCTCGACCTCTCCTGGCTCCACGCATGAGGGAGTCCTGGATTAGGGGGTCTCCGGACAGCCGGACTATATCCTTTGACCGGACTGTTGGACTATGAAGATACAAGATTGAAGACTTTGTCTCGTGTCCGGATGGGACTCTACTTGGCGTGGAAGGCAAGCTAGGCAATACAGATATGTATATCTCCTCCTTTGTAACCGACCTTGTGTAACCCTAGCCCTTTCCGGTGTCTATATAAACCGGAGGGTTTTAGTCCGTAGGACAACATACAATCATACCATAGGCTAGCTTCTAGGGTTTAGCCTCTTCGATCTCGTGGTAGATCAACTCTTGTAATACCCATATCATCAAGAATAAATCAAGCAGGACGTAGGGTTTTACCTCCATCAAGAGGGCCCGAACCTGGGTAAAACATCGTGTCCCCTGCCTCCTGTTACCATCCGCCTTAGACGCACAGTTCGGGACCCCCTACCCGAGACCCGCCGGTTTTGACACCGACATTGGTGCTTTCATTGAGAGTTCCTCTGTGTCGTCGCCATTAGGCTTGATGGCTCCTTCTATCATCGATAGCGATGCAGTCCAGGGTGAGACTTTTCTCCCCGGACAGATCTTTGTGTTCGGCGGCTTCGCACTGCGGGCCAACTCGCTTGGCCATCTGGAGCAGAGCGAAAGTTACGCCCCTGGCCACCAGGTTAGGTTTGGAAGCTTAAACTACACGGCCGATATCCGCGGAGACTTGATCTTCGATGGATTCAAGCCTCTGCCTTGTGCGTCACGCGGTCACGATGAGTACGATTTAGCTCTACCATCAGACGGTGTTCAGGAGATCGCACCGGCAGCCGCTCCGACCCTCAATTCGGAGCCAGTTGCGCCGTCCATGGACGGGTGGATGGACCCCGCCACAGAGGCCTTACCCTCAGCAGCGATCGAGCCGAACATTGACCTTACCCTGCACGAGAGCCGTGTTGTCAAACTGCAGGATCCTTCTCCGGCCACGGACTCCGAACCGCCTGCGCCCGTTCCTAGCGAATCCGATTGGGCGTCGATCATGGAGTTTACCTCCGCGGATATTTTTCAGCACTCGCCCCTTGACGACATACCGAACTCATTAAGGTCTCTCTCCTTGTCAGGAGAATCCTGGCTGAACTATGTCCGGCAGGTTTGGGATGCGGATGACGAAGAAATTCACCGCCCACCCACCACCCACTTAGTAGCCACTGTCGATGACTTAACCGACATGCTCGACTTCGACTCCGAAGACATCGACGGTATGGACGACGATGCAGGAGACGAACATGAACCACTGCCCACAGGGCACTGGACGCCCACTTCACCACATGACATATACATGGTGAACACACCAAAAGAAAACGACGACGAGGAACAGATGGACGCAACGAAGGGTTGTCCCCTTGAGAAGCAGTCAAAGCGGCGGCGTAAGCGCCGCTCCAAATCCCGCCTCGGCAGAAACAATGATCATATAGACCCAGCGTTAGAGCAGGGTGAACCATCTCCGGACCATGGCAACATGGAGAATCAAACCGAACAACCCGACTCTGTCAAAGATAATAGTCCGGACGACATCACACCGGACAGACACCCGGAGCAACATAATGCCCGTCAAAGGCTTGTTGCCACCGCGAGGAGTCTAAAAAAATAGAAGCGAAGGCTCAAAGCTGCGCACGACACACTCAGAATCAGATGGAGTAAAGCACTCAACTCAGCAGCGAAGTACGGCGGTAATCGCCCCACCAAGAGCTACCCAAAGCGGAAGTTTCTACCTGAATTCAATGAGGAGGCCTTAGATCCCCCGCAACTAAAAATTAAAACGGCCATCTGGCCGGATAGACGACCTCACGGCCAACATAGAGCGGCAAACAACGCCGCACATAAGCCAATACGCGATCCACGCGAGGGCTCGCATCAAAAGGACGGCGCAGCCAGATCCATCTATGGACCACGCAAGCGCGCTCCAGCATACGATGCAACACAACAAACATCCGAACACCATGGTACACCTAGATACAGGAGTGCCGCACACCCCCTATGTTTCACCGACGAGGTGTTGGACCTTGAATTTCCAGAGGGATTCAAACCCGTAAACATAGAGGCATACGACGGAACATCAGACCCTGGGGTCTGGATTGAGGACTATATCCTCCATATCCATATGGCTCAAGGATATAATCTCCACGCCATTAAGTATTTACCCCTCAAACTCAAAGGGCCAGCTTGGCACTGGCTTAAAAGCCTCCCCGAAAACTCCATTGGAAGCTGGGAAGAGCTCGAAGATGCTTTTCGGACAAATTTTCAAGGGACTTATGTCCGACCTCCAGACGCGGATGATTTGAGTCATATAACTCAACAGCCCGGAGAGTCATCCCGAAAGCTTTGGAACAGGTTTCTTACTAAAAAGAACCAAATAGTCAACTCTCCGGACGCCGAAGCCTTGGCAGCTTTTAAGCATAGCATCCGCGACGAATGGCTTGCCAGACACCTCGGCCAAGAAAAGCCGAGAACAATGGCAGCATTAACAAGCCTCATGACCCACTTTTGCGCGGGTGAGGACAACTGGCTAGCCATATGCAGCACCAGCGACCCAAGTACATCCGAAGTTAGAGATGGAAATGGGAAATCACGACGCAGCAAAAATAATAAGTGCCGGAATAAAGAAGACAACCCGAAGAGCACGACGGTAAACACCGGATTCATAAACTCTCGGCCAGGTCAGCAAAAGCCGCCCTCTAAAGGCAGCAGAGACGAACTGTCCAGCCTAAACAAAATTCTGGACCAAATATGTCAGATCGATAGCACCCCTGGTAAACCCGCTAATCATACCCACAGAGAATGTTGGGTCTTCAAGCAGTCCGGCAAGCTCAACGCCGTACACAAGGGGGAGGATACACCAAGCGAAGACGAGGATGAGCCTCTCAAGCAAGACACTGGGGAACAAAAGAAATTTCCACTAGAAGTCAAAACAGTAAACGTGTTACACGTGATCAAGGGGAGAAAGAAAGCGGCACTCCCAGAGAAATATGCCCAAGGGCCTATCACCGCGGAGTCCGGCCACTGGTCATCTCAACCGATCACTTTCGACCATCGGGATTACTCAGCAAGTATCCGACATGCAGGATGGGCTGCCTTGGTATTAGACCCAATAATTGACGGATACCATTTCACACGAGTCCTGATGGACGGTGGCAGTAGTCTAAACCTGATATATCAGGACACAATCCGCAAAATGGGGATAGACCCAACGAAAATTTGCCACAGCAATACTACCTTTAAAGGAGTAACGCCAGGCCCAGGGGCTCATTGTACAGGCTCCCTGCTACTAGAGGTTATATTTGGCTTCCCCGATAACTTCCGTAGTGAAAATTTAACCTTCCACATTGCTCCGCTCCAAAGTGGCTATCAAGCACTACTTGGACGCGAAGCTTTCGCTCGCCTTAATGCAATACCGCATTACGCTTCCCTCACGCTTAAGATGCCTGGTCCATGTGCCATCTTACAGCAAATGGAAATATGGAGCGATCCCTGCGCGCCGAAGAGAGTGCGGCTGCCTTGGCAGTCGCACACTAAAACGGCCTCACCAACTAAAGCATTCGATAGGTCGTCAAGACTACGGACACGGTTAGACGAGTCCGGCGCAGCTATCTGTAATTCATACAGGTTTGATGGCCGTACCCCTATTACAAACACAAGGGGCTCAACGCGCGCAGACAAGTGGCAATTTTTACTCATCTTGAATTATAGATGGTTTCTTTAAACCTACCTTTTTGCACGACAACTTTTCACCTAAGTTCCTCTCTTCTACGTCTTGAGCTTGCGTTGGTTTTCCCCGAAGAGGAAGGGATGATGCAGCAAAGTAGCGTAAGTATTTCCCTCAGTTTTTGAGAACCAAGGTATCAATCCAGTAGGAGGCCACGCTCAAGTCCCTCGTACCTGCACAAAGCGATAGCTACTCGCAACCAACGCGATTAGGAGTTGTCAATCCCTTCATGGTCACTTACGAGAGTGAGATCTAATATATATAATATTTTTGGTATAAAGATGCAAAGTAAAAAGTAAAGGCAAAGTAAAAAAAGCAAAGCAAGATTAAAGTGATGGAGATTGATATGATGAGAATAGACCCGGGGGCCATAGGTTTCACTAGTGGCTTCTCTCAAGAGCATAAGTATTCTACGGTGGGTGAACAAATTACTGTTGAGCAATTGACAGAATTGAGCATAGTTATGAGAATATCTAGGCATGATCATGTATATAGGCATCACGTCCGTGACAAGTAGACCAAAACGATTCTGCATCTACTACTATTACTCCACTCATCGACCGCTATCCAGCATGCATCTAGAGTATTAAGTTAAAAATAGAGTAACGCCTTAAGCAAGATGACATGATGTAGAGAGATAAATTCATGCAATATGAAATAAACTCCATCTTGTTATCCTCGATGGCAACGATGCAATACGTGCCTTGCTGCCCCTTCTGTCACTGGGAAAGGACACTGCAAGATCGAACCCAAAGCTAAGCACTTCTCCCATGGCAAGAACTACCAATCTAGTTGGCCAAACCGAACGAATAATTTGAAGAGACTTGCAAAGATAACCAATCATACATAAAAGAATTCAGAGAAGATTCAAATATTATTCATATATAGACTTGATCATAAACCCACAATTCATCGATCTCAACAAACACACAGGAAAAAGAAGATTACATCGAATAGATCTCCACAAGAGAGGGGGAGAACTTTGTATTGAGATCCAAAAAGAGATAAGAAGCCATCTAGCTACTAACTATGGACCCGAAGGTCTGAGGTAAACTACTCACACTTCATCGGAGAGGCTATGATGATGTAGAAGCTCTCCGTGATGACGGCCCTCTCCGGCGGAGCTCCATAACAGGCCCCAAGATGGGATCTCGTGGATACAGAAAGTTGCGGCGGTGGAATTAGGTTTTTGGCTCTGTATCTGTTCGTTTGGGGGTATGTAGGTATATATAGGAGGAAGGAGTACGTCGGTGGAGCATCGAGGAGCCCACGAGGCAGGGGGCGCGCCCTAGGGGGGGCGCCCCCACCCTCGTGACCGCCTCTTTGATGCCTTGGCGTAGGGTCCAAGTCTCCTGGATCACGTTCAGTGAGAAAATCACGTTTCCGAAGGTTTTATTCCGTTTGGACTCCGTTTGATATTCCGTTTCTTTGAAATACTGAAATAGGCAAAAAACAACAATTCTGGGCTGGGCCTCCGGTTAATAGGTTAGTCCCAAAAATAATATAAAAGTGGAAAATAAAGCCCAATATAGTCCAAAATAGTAGATAATATAACATGGAGCAATCAAAAATTATAGATACGTTGGAGACGTATCAGGCATCCCCAAGCTTAATTCCTGCTCGTCCTCGAGTAGGTAAATGATAAAGAGAGAATTTTTGATGCGGAGTGCTACTTGGCATAATTTCAATGCAAATCTTCTTAATTGTGATATGAATATTCTGATTCGAAAGATTCAAGACAAAAGTTTATATTGACATAAAAATAATAATACTTCAAGCATACTAACAAAGCAATTATGTCTTCTCAAAATAACATGGCCAAAGAAAGTTATCCCTACAAAATCATATAGTCTGGCTATGCTCTATCTTCACCACACAAAGTATTTAAATCATGCACAACCCCGATGACAAGCCAAGCAATTGTTTCATACTCTAACTTTTTCAATCTTCACGCAATACATGAGCGTGAGCCATGGATATAGCACTATAGGTGGAATAGAATGGTGGCTGTGGAGAAGACAAAAAGGAGAAGATAGTCTCACATCAACTAAGCGCATCAACGGGCTATGGAGATGCCCATCAATAGATATCAATGTGAGTGAGTAGGGATTGCCATGCAACGGATGCACTAGAGCTATAAGTATATGAAAATTCAAAAAGAAACTAAGTGGGTGTGCATCCAACTTGCTTGCTCATGAAGACCTAGGGCAATTTGAGGAAGCCCATCATTGGAATATACAAGCCACGTTCTATAATGAAAGATTCCCACTAGTATATGAAAGTGATAACATGAGAGACTCTCTACTATGAAGATCATGGTGCTACTTTGAAGCACAAGTGTGGTAAAAGGATAGTAACATTGTCCCTTCTCTCTTTTTCTCTCATTTTTTTATTTTTTATTTTTATTTGAGCCTTTTCTCTTTTTTATGGCCTCTTTTTTCGTCCGGAGTCTCATCCCGACTTATGGGGGAATCATAGTCTCCATCATTCTTTCCTCACTGGGACAATGCTCTAATAATGATGATCATCACACTTTTATTTTTCTTACAACTCAACAATTACAACTCAATATTAGAACAAAATATGACTCTATATGAATGCCTCTGGTGGTGCACCGGGATATGCAATATGACAATGATAGAGTGTGTCATAATAAACAGAACGGTGGAAAGTTGCATGGCAATATATCTCGAAATGGCTATGGAAATGCCATAATAGGTAGGTATGGTGGCTGTTTTGAGGAAGGTATATGGTAGGTGTAGGATACCGGCAAAAGGTGCGCGGTATTAGAGAGGCTAGCAAAGGTGGAAGGGTGAGAGTGCGTATAATCCATGGACTCAACATTAGTCATAAAGAACTCATATACTTATTGCAAAAATCTAGAAGTTATCAAAGCAAAGTATTACGCGCATGCTCTTAGGGGGATAGATTGGTAGGAAAAGACCATCGCTCGTCCCCGACCGCCACTCATAAGGAAGACAATCAATAAATAAATCATGCTCCGACGTCATCACATAATGGTTCACCATACGTGCATGCTTCGGGAATCACAAACTTCAACACAAGTATTCTTTAAATTCACAACTACTCAACTAGCATGACTTTAATATTATCACCTCCATATCTCAAAACAATTATCATGCTTCAATCTTTTCTTAGTATTCAACACACTCAAAATAAAGTTTCACAAATCTTGAATACCAAGCATATTATTATTAAGCAAATTACCATGCTATTAAGAGACTCTCAAAATAATTTAAGTGAAGCATGAGAGATCAATAGTTTCTTTAAAACAAATCCACCACCGTGCTCTAAAAGATCTAAGTGAAGCACATAGAGCAAGATTATAACGCTCAAAAGATATAAGTGAAGCACATAGAGCAAAACTACTTAGCTCAAAAGATATAAGTGAAGCACATAGAGTATTCTATCAAATTTTAATTCATGTATGGCTCTCTCAAAAGGTGTGTACAGCAAGGATGATTGTGGCATCCTAAGACAAAAAGACACAAATAAGACAAGACTCCAAGCAAAACACATATCATGTTGGTGAATAAAAATATAGCTCCAAGTAAATTACCGATGGAAGTGGACGAAAGAGGGGATGCCTTCCGGGGCATCCCCAATCTTTGACTTCTTGGTGTCCTTAGATTATCTTGGGGGTGCCATGGGCATCCCCAAGCTTAGGCTCTTGCCACTCCTTGTTCCATAATCCATCAAAAGAATTCACCCAAAACTTGAAAACTTCACAACACAAAACTTAAAGTAGAAAACTCGTGAGCTCCGTTAGCGAAAGAAAACAAAAGACAACTTCAAGGTACTGTAGTGAACTCATTATTTATATATATTGGTGTTAAACCTACTGTATTCCAACTTCTCTATGGATTATAAACTATTTTACTAACCATAGATTCATCAAAATAAGCAAACAACACACGAAAACAGAATCTGTCAAAAATAGAACAGTCTGTAGTAATCTGTAGCTAGAGCAAGATCTGGAACCCCAAAAATTCTAAAATAAATTGCTGGACGTGAGGAATTTATCTATTAATCATCTGCAAAAAGAATTAACTAAATATCACTATTCAAATAAAAATGACAGCAGTTCTCGTGAGCGCTGAAGTTTCTATTTTTTACAGCAAGTTCAACAAAACTTTCCCCAAGTCTTCCCAACGGTTCTACTTGGCACAAACACTAATTAAACACAAAAAAAATTGTAACATCCCAAATTTTCAATATGGAATGCTATACACTAGATCATCATTGCATATCATATTTATTGCATTTTGGTTGATCCTAGAAATTTCACGCAACTCAAGGACCCTCGGAGAGAGTTGGGGATTTCGTTATTTTCATATTTGAGTTGTCTCAAATTTTGAAAATAGGATCATTTGATTTTATTTATTTTATCTTCAATTATTTCTATTACAAAAATATGAGAGAGGGAATAAAATGACTTTCCCAAAAATAAAGAAATATTAAGGATTTAATAAAAAAATCAAATAAGATTTTATTTGGTTTTATTTGCTATTTTATTTGAATTTAGGAAAAATGCGCATTTTTCAAAATTGCATTTAGGCCCCAAATAAATGTTCATCCTGTGTAGCTTGATTTTAGAAGCCGGGGAAAATTTATTTCGGGATTTTTGGAGTCCGTTTAGTATTTCTTTTGTTTTTTCTTCAAGCGTAATTATTTAAAAAAAAGTTCGAACCGACCTTGGTCCGTAACCGGCCAGGACTCCTCCTGGCCGGGCCTTTTTATAGTGCCCCGAGGACCCGGCCGAAGCCCAAGCCGCCCCACCCGAAAACCCTAACCCTAGCCGGCCCCCGCCACCGCCGC